>NC_141109.1:18163189-18350689 GCF_041138505.1 Cibotium barometz
GTATCCTTGTGCTTGTAGTAATCTTTTAGGTACCCACACTTGCTGAGACATTAGCATTCGTTAAGGAACTTGCATAGGCTTTTGTGAACGGTGTTGTGGAATACTTTTTTTTTCCTTGTCCCCTAAGTGCTGCATTGAGAAAGAGGCTTTGATTGTCGAGGCACCCAAATTTGATTGGCACCTTCGTATTATCCTTGAGCAATAAGTAGCTGCTTCTCCACCCACATTTTGATACCATTAAGATACCTTGATTTTTGTTGTCTTGGTGGATTTTTCTTATTGGTTGAAGTGGAAGGTTGTGAGCCCTCCTTTACATTAGTTGGCGCACTAAGGATGTAGGTTTGAGGCTCATGGGCATTGTTGACGAACGATGAGGTTCGAGCCTCTTGCAGAGTGGCATTCGATGATGAGGCTTTCAAGCATGCGGTTGTCTCCTTTGGTGAGTTTTGTCGATGAAGAGGCATAGGCTCTGAGGCTTTTCCTTTCAGTTCCTTGTTAGGGATAGATGGTTGCGCAGGGGGGACTTCTTCAGGAATAGTTGTTGATTGCGAGGTTTTGGCATCGAACTTCATTGGTGAGGATGGGGTTGAAGGAGTAGATGCTTTATCAAAGTCGGTCATTGACGCAGATGGTAGGTCATTGTGTAGAGGGGTTTTCATGAAAGAGGCTGGTAACTTTTTGCGTTCAGCATCATAGAAATCCATTAAGGTTGGATCCTCTTCCTTATACTATGGTATTGTCAACTTTTTGCCGTTGACCATCATGATGACCCTATCGTCGCTGGCAAAGCACAATGGTGCTTGGGTAGCAATAGTCCATATACATACTCAACCACAAAAATAATCGCAAGTAAGGGGATTAGTTTCAATATACATTTTATGTCTTTTATGTTCAAAGTACCCCAAACAAAGCATGTTCAAATCTTGTGTAAAGGGAATTCTTTCAAAATGAGCCGTGAGTGTTGGTTGACCGAACAAATCCCATAACTTGAGGGTCATGAGATTGTGTTCTCGTGTTGGTTAAAGATGTGCTTGAGCTGTGGTGATTTTATTGGAAAGCTCAAATCCAACCAGAATCCTAGGGATCTCTTCAGTAAGATATGTTGGAAGTTCCAGCTCCTCCAAGGTCCCTTCCATAATAGCAATTGTACAATTCCTGCAGAAGTGTTTAGGGTGACTGTGTGCATGGATTCATCAATTGAATACAACAAGTCACGTATCCAAGTTCCACCAGGACAACATCATACTCAAGGAAATCTAGGGTAACATGAAATGTAAATTCCACATCTCCACCGATTGTTTGAGTAGCATAGCTAAAGTAATCAGGAACTTCAATGTTTTTTCCTTTGGCTCCCTTACAAGACCATTGTCTATAGGGATGAGTTTAGGTTGTCCCAATGACACCCAAGTGTCTATTGTCATGATGTTATGACTAGCTCGAGGGCTAATCAATGCACGTTTGCGCTTAACATCATTGCCTATAGGGAAATCTAACCATACCATGATAGAATCTTCAAGAGGAACCATGGATGTTTTAGTTTGTGTTTTAGCTTCAAATCCCATTTATGTTTCATATTCCCATTCACTTTCATCCTCTTTTTGGCTCTCAGCTTTTTCAAGAGTACCCAATGTGTACAATGGTACACTTGGTCCTTTGACAATTCTAATTGAGTTTTGTTTAAGTAAGAGGGGTTGCATCACCTCTTAAAGAAAACTAGATGGAGATAAGGGTGATACTATTGAGGACCTCGTCGCTCTCCTCTCTCGATGCTCACCAATCCTAGCAATTAACCCTACACTTAGATAGGTCATGATGGTCAATAAGAGAAGCAAGAATAACCACATTGTGATAAGGGAGTGAATCCTAAAAAAAGTTGCAAATGATCTTAGACACACGATGATGTATGGCTAACTTGCCTAATGTGATGAGGTGGCACATTGAGGTGGAATGTATGGCCATGTGTAGGTGACATGTCAGACAACACGTGAGCACATGCTAGCCACCTAGTGGTCTCCATCTAAGCTTAGTACATTATCTAAACTAGGTTATCAAGCCTAGATAGGCCTAGGCTTGGAAGGAAAGAAACTACTCAAGTAGAGCTATTTTCACGTAAAATGGATGAAAATAGACCTTACCTTACTCAAATTATACCAAGTTTTTTCATAGATTCACCACAATTGGCACTACTTTCTCAAATAAAATTATTGCATAACCACATAGAAATAAATTTGTATAAGTAATTTAATAATTTTGTTCAAGTGCTTTAAGACTTTAAAGTTTTTTCATAGATTCACCACATTTGGCACTACTTTGCATAACCACATAAAAATAAATTTGTATAAGTAATTTAATAATTTTGTTCAAGTGCTTTAAGACTTTAAAGGTAAATTTCCAATAGAGATCTTGGAAAATTTAGCCGTTAAAAAGGCAATTTGACCATATGGCCGCATTGTCCTCATAACTACCTACCCTTGGGTCATTTAAAATAATTTTTGTTAGAAAGATGTGGTGTATAAAAAAACTACTCTTTTTGTATATCTTCAAAACATATAATAATTAGTTTAAAATAGAAATTACATGCAAAAATTACTTAATAAATTAGATCAACATTATATACCTTTCTTACATGCAAAGTGGGGATGTAATTGGAGTTAAAACAAGGAAGTTATTAACATTTTATGATTATATTATCTGTTTGTTTAAATTCGGAACATGCCATATACACTATATTTGTGTGATACACGAAATTTAGGACATGCCATATACACTATACTTGTGACAAATGAAATTTGGCATTTGAAATTTTTAATTTTCAATCGGACCATCATCTTTCTTCTTATTAATTTGAGAAAGCATGTCTTAGGTCAGGGGTCCATAATATTTTTTCAACTTACTCCCATTGGCCTCTATGCCATCAAGGGTCTCAATTTTGACCGACTCTTTTGGAGTAATTTCTATGATCTGAATGGTCCCATTCCTCAGAGTTTCATCTTTTTTCATTTATTGCTCCGTGTCCAAACAGAAGCACTAGGTTGTCTTCTTTAAGCTTCTTTAAGCTCCTTGTATTTAATATTTTGTTCAAACCATTTCTTTTATCGAAACTCTTCTACCATTAATCCAAGCATGGCTAACAATCTAGTCCCTTCAAGTATCTCTAGGTAAATTAGTCACTCATCCAAAGCATTTTTAGTCAATCTTTTGTAGACTATAAATATCAAACTGTTAGGTACTATATATTATATGGGCATTACAACATCAACCCCATAGGTCAATCAAAATGGTGTATATCTAATTTTTTTACTTTGCCATTGGTTTTTTATGAAGGTTCATGGCTTCCCTCCACTTGATTTTTGCTTCTTGTTATTACATGCGTGGACACTTCGTCTGCAATTTTGTTTCTTCTATCACCTTGATGACGACACTTGATTTCTTTGATGTTCCCCCCACTTAAAGATTTGAGATGCCCTCATTGTAAGTTGGGGATAGTCCCCTTCAATAGCTCTTCCTCCTTTTCCCAAGTCGCATCTTTAACAAGATGACTTTGCATCTAATTTCTACTTGACCTTGACCTCGAAGAACCACTTTTTCATCATCTAGTAAATGTTCAGGTCCAAGTACATACTTTCTAAGTAAGTTGACATGCAATACATTGTGAACATATAAGTATGCGGGTAGTAGGATTTTGTGTATGCTTGGTCCCCAACCTTCCTTGTGATTACATATGGTCCACAATGTCTTGGTAACAATCTCTTGTACTTCCCCAATGAAATTGAGATTCTCTTGGGTAGAACTCAAATGAACACCATATTCCCTTCTTCAAACTCATGGCTAGACCCCTTTGGATTTGTACTGCTTATTATGACAATCTTGAGCTGCTGCCTTGATATCCCACATTTGCTAGTCCATTTCATCTAGCATCTATTTAAAGGCTATACTCTAATCATAATGTCTGTCTAGTTTAGCAGAGCGAGGCAATCTTGTCCATATAAGGCTTTAAATAGACTCATCCTAATGTTCCAAGGGTAAGAGGTATTGTAAGCAAACTCAATCTCAGCTTCATTATGTCTACTATCAGTTCAATTTGTGTTCCCCTGATTATGCCATGATAAAGTTTGATGCATCAATATGTACATGGAAGATTTTATCCCAATTTGGGGGTCTCAAGATAGGTGCACCTTCTTTAGTTTATCATATGCCTGTTGACATTCCTCAGTCCATTCAAAGATACATTGAAAGAGAGCATCATCCTAAGAAGAGGCTGGATAGACTATTAATTGCATCGTCAAACTGGCGAAAAAGGTCTGCAACGCGCGAGCTCTCCTTTGGAATGGTTACCGTACTCTTGGTGGATGAGGGCACTGTGAGCTCATCAACATCCCAAGTGTTGTACTCCACTCATAAGCCACTACTTTAGGTAACTCCTAACACTAAACATCCTCTTGCCTCACTGCATCGGCCCTATGGAAATCCTAAACCTCACCAATGAAGCTGAAGACCACCCCCTAAACCTCAACCTTAGCAACCCTTCAGGGAGGTAACCAAAAAAGAATGGGTATCCAAGAGTACCCTAGCTAGCCAAGGAAAGTACGACACACATGTAAGGACTTCGTGCCACCATTTGGCCCAAAGCCCAATTGTTAGTGGAGATCTACCAACCAAGCATCCCAAGCAATAGAGTTTCCTGTCAAGCTACTAGAAGTCCCTTTGGGTCCCAAAACCCTTGCCATCTGCACAAATCCTAAAGCCAAAAAGATATAGGAGTACTTGGTGCCACCTCATAATTTAAATCTTCGTTGGATCTTGACAAAATGTCTAGAAGCACAAGGATTCCACAAAGGGAACTCTTATATCTAGGTGCTGAGATCATAGAAATCCGTGCCTCATACCCTTGTAAATGCACCATCGAATGCCAAATCCAAGTGAGTGTGGAGTTGCAAAGCCATGCCTCTTTGACTCCAACTCCCCTCGAACTCCAAAGCTTCCACCTCATCTCATGTGCTGACGCCACCTTTAGAGAAATTGGAAGAGCCTATGGACTCTGGGTAGCAAGAGGCAACACCTTACCTATGTGCAGTGGCCCTACTTGTTCTTGTTCCCATCGAAGAAGAGTTTTCCACGGTGCCAAACCCCAAAGAGTACCATACACACAATTCTATGGCACCATGGAGAAACAGATCACACGATCCCACAACACCTATGTGCATCCCATTGCAACACCAACTCACAAGCTAGAATTGGAAAGATATAACTCAATTAAGCACACCAGGAAAGTCGACCGTCGTCATGTGGCATCTAAGATTTCTTCATGGAGTGTATATATGAGGTGTGTATGTATGTATAAGTATGCAGGGGGTGTGTGTGTGTGTGTGGTATATATATGTGTGTGTTGGGGTGTGTGTATATACATGCGTGCAAGCATGCACACATATATATGGTTTTGTGTGTATATATGTGTGTAAACATGAATATATGGTTTTGTGTGCGCATATATATGTAGCCTCTACTCAACCCATTTTTATTGGTCATTAAATGTACGTAAATATGACAATTAAAAAACTTCAAAAAAGAAAATCCCACCCTTAGATCACAAGATTGGTGACCCAAAGAAAACTCACAAAATTCACCCAAAAAAAAGGATACAACTAATCACAAAAACCATGCATTGAAGGTTTTGCATTGATCATGTTTGTGAATAGTGTACCTTGGCACCTGTGCCAGAAAAAAACCATCTTTTAGAGCTGTTGAAATTGAGAAAAACTGATTGTAAAATTTTGCCTAGCCGCCGTGAATTTAAAGATTCAAATTGTTGAAATTTTAGTTATAAAACTGATTAACCTATACATTTTTTTCCATAAAAACGGATTGAGCAGCGTGGCATGTTTAGTAAGACCGGCCAATAAATGTCCATTTTACTTTCCGGACAATTTTGCCCGGCCCAGGGTTTGCTTCCACTGCCCAAGTCTGTAACCACCCTCTAATTCTTAAGGGCAGCAGCTAGGTTTTCCCAACAAACAGAGTTTTGGGAACAAAGCGCCCCCCGCCCCCCCCCCCCCCCCCCCCCCCCCCTTCCCCCGGCACCTCTCTCCCTCACTCTCTATCTCACTCTCTCACACACACACACACACACACACACACAAAAACGCACGCGCAAGTGAGAAGGAAAAATGGCGGATTCGGGCAGAGAAAGCAGCGAGCTTCCGAACGAGCAGGCGGTGGCCGGGCGATGGAGCGGGCTGAGGTCGGAGCTGAACCAGCTCTACTCCAACATCACAGAGCTGGAGATGGAGCTGAGCGAGCACACGCTGGTGATCGGGGCCATCCAGCCCTTGGACAAGGGGCGGAAGTGCTTCCGCATGATCGGAGGGGTCTTGGTGGAGAGGACGGTCGGGGAGGTCCTGCCCGCCGTGCAGCGCAACAAGGAAGGGCTTCAGGAGGTCATCGCCCGCCTCTCCGAAGCCCTCCTCAAGAAGAAGAAAGAGCTGGCTGACTTCGAAGCCAAGTACAAGATCAAGATCAGAAAAACCGACGACATTGCCAGCAAAGACGAAGAGCGCAGCAGAGAAGGCACTGCCCAAGGAGTCCTCGTTGCTACATCTTGAGAATTGCATTTCTTGGCAAGTCTTTTTTGTTTTTCTTCTCTTTCTCTCATATCATACCCTTGCCCTTGTTTGCTCTTTTTTTAGCAGCATGCGCTGGAATATCATCTACAGAAAGCCTAAGTATGCTGCGGGAACCTTATTAAAATTTTAATGCCATATTTCCTACAGTAGAAAAATTTACATGTGTCTTGAGGACCTGAAAGTGGCAATATGGATTTATTTTGTAGAAAACCAGGGATAGATTTATATATATACATGGTGGTAGCCGTGTGCCCCTGGTAATCTGCACTTGTGGGTTAGGCATAAGGTTAGGTTAACTCTTTTCTACATTATGTTTGGTGCTTGCATACAAGTTTGTACACATGACCTGCTCTGGATTATATGTTTCTAAATTGATGATATTGTTGTTGTTCAAGTTGCAATGATCATTTCCGGTGTAGCCAATACATGAATGTAGTTGACGATGCAGAGTTATTAAGTGCACCACCATGGGGTCCTAATCAAATGATTGTCACCCTTGCCTTCCCCTTGGAACTACAGATGGCAGCTTAGAGAAGAGGCTTCAGTACTAGAGCAGGTTAACAGTTCCACCAACTTGCTAAGCTAGGATTCAAGCTTAAGCAAGGTGCAGATTGCAGAAGTGCTTTGAGCCTCCTTAAGTGCGTAGTGCGTTTAGGCTCTTGTCCGCTTGTATAACCTGCTGAACTGGCCCAAACTTGGCAACTGGGTGCAGGGCTGCCATAGCAGACCCTAATAATAGGTTCGGAGTTTTGCTAACCTAGAAAATGCTCAAGCAGACCCTAATAATAGGTTTGGAGTTGTTTGCACTTTAAGAAGTGGTCCTGCTTTTCTCCGGAGATTGCAACTTGACTTCAAAAGATTTGAAGTGATCGATTGGCTTGACAGTGTTTCTGTACACTTGGTTTAAGAGCTGTGTTCCTGCCTAGATGAAATAAGAAGTAAAGAGACTCCTCTTTTTGAAGGCAGGGGAATGGGATGTGGTTGAGAAAAAGAATCAAGAGGAAACTATAAAGAAGTTGCTTTTTGTTCCCTAGAAGGGGATCGAGAGTATGATCCACTGGACAACAAGAGGCCTACTCATTATAAGGTCTTACGTTGGATTTGGTAGATGGGTGAGGGAGGCTCTGGACGATGTATTTGAATGTTCAAGGAGCTGTTTTATGTGATGAAAGCCTAGGATGACAACCGTGTCAAAGTAAGCAAGCATGCTTTAAAGGCCAAAAGACCCAAGGTAAGAAGGTGGGGAGTGTAGAGAGCATCACATTAAGGAAGTGAGATGCTTCCATTATTGGGAGAAAGCCTAGGATGACAACCGTGTCAAAGTAAGCAAGCATGCTTTAAAGGCCAAAAGACCCAAGGTAAGAAGGTGGGGAGTGTAGAGAGCATCACATTAAGGAAGTGAGATGCTTCCATTATTGGGAGAAAGGTCAAATCTTTGAAAAGTGCCCTTAATGGGAGGTCGGGTTCCCATTGCGGCAGCTCCTTGAAGCACTTCAGCCCGATGTTACCGAGGTATGGAGCCACATTTGAGGCTTGACTGCATCGAAGCACTCGATCGAGTGGTACGTTGATCTGAAGACTTTCTTGTCATCGGCCTTGATGAATGACGACATCACTGGACCCTTGAGGTGATTGATTGCGGATGACCCCAACCAAGTTGTCCTCCTCTATCAAGACTTCTGCTTGCAGAAACGATGGAAGCAAGTTGGGCATGGTTGCGGGGTTGCTTCCGCTTCTTGGCCAGAGAGGAGCTCTTGGCTATGTCTGTTTGTGATGAGCAAGAGTTCAATTCTTAGGTCAATGCACAAGTGAGTTTCAATGGTGCAAGCAGGTGGAAGTGAGAAAAACAGGCAGAAACAATGCAAACATAGAGAGAGAGGGGGGGGGAGGGGTCAATAAAGACGATCATTGACATCCCCAATGGTGAGTTGCCTTTCCTTATCAAGATTTTTACTTACACAAATGATGGAAAGGAGTCTTGGCATGCTTGCGGGACTGCATCTGCTTCTCGGTTGGAGAGGACCTCTTGACCATACCTGCTGTTGATGAGTATGTGCAAGGATTAATTTTGAAGTCTCATGTTAGTGGCATAAGTGAGTTTCCGTGGTGCAAGCATGTGGAAGTGAGAAAAAACAAATGGAAACATTGTAAACATAGTGGGGAGAATAAAGATGAAGACACAGGAGCAAGTAGAATGGATACACGTGAGGAAAACTTAAATAAAAACATGGGGGAAAATGGTGAATGAAGGCAGCGTGAGCTAAAAGAGATGAATTAGGCATGAGGAAACCATTTACCCAAGGAAAAACCAGGAGTGTGAAAGGCCCAAAACCTTGGAAAAACTAAAAGAAAACCTTAATTATTGCTCTGTTTCTCTACAGGAGCAAGTGTTGAGTATTTAGGGTTCTTCATGTTGGGAGAAAACTTTCCTTTTATCAGCTGAAAGTTTCCTGATGTGTATTTCATTCGCCTTCAACTGAAAAATTTAATGGTCCTAAATCACACATTTGATCTATTGCAGATCAATTAACAATTAACAGTCACCACAAGTCAGGGTCTGACATGCTCATTAAAAAATATGTTAAAAACCAGTGTGAGATAACGGTTAAAAGAATTCAAGTGTCCAAATCGAGGTTGAAAAATATAAATCTTAGCTCACATTGAGCCGGTCATAATTTGACTTCAATCGAAAAGCGAAATGAGAGATTCGAGATAATTGGAGATGGAATTGGTCATATTTTGACTTCAATTTTGAACATATACGTCACATTTAGGTATATATATGTATGTGTATCAGTCTTCAAACCTAAGGTTTGGGAAAAAAACCTAAAAAATAAAGACTTTTGGACGTAACGCAGTTTTGGAACAAGAAGATTTCTCCAACACAATTGCTTTTTGGACTCTTCATTGCTTTCTTCGACATTTACTTGACATCCTTTTTCTTGAGGAGTACATTGGTTGCATCATGGCCGTAGACTTTGTGCATGGTTGTGCCCATTGCTCCAATGAAGGTGGGAGCCTTTGTGGCTTGATGGATTTGCCTTTGTCGAGTGCTTGTGAAAGAGGTAATGTGGATCAATGGGTGGTGTGGTCAAAGACGAAGCCACGGAAGGTTTTTGTTGATTTGACAAAGGTCCAGGCAATGGGTCTTACCATGGGCTAGGCTTGTGTCTATCATGGTCTCTCCATTCAAAAATGTACCTCGATGACTAACGGTGATAAGACTCAACGCAAGTTCGTGAAAGAACAGTGCCTATGTGTCTATTACATGTAGAGCCTGTGGATATTACTGGTAGCATGCATGGGCATTGGTTAAAAGGTGGGTCCATGTAGAAGCTTCTTTCGATGAAAATAACACTATTTTCTCGTGGACACTTTTCATTCTTTCTTTGACTCTTACACATGGTTTGAGATAGGGAATTGGTGGTTGATGTGAAACGAGGTTGGTCGAAAAGGCGGGTGTGAATGAGGTTGGGTTGTCCATAAGAATGGAAGAATTTGGGATATTGACTCTAGCACGCACATTGGTAAACCACGAACTATGGGTAACTAGATATTCTGGGGGCTTCTTGAGCCGCTTTTTGAAAAGCTAGTCACTATTCGGTCACCTTACTTAAGCATGGTGATGTCAGCGGGAATAAGGGAAGCATTACAGAGCTTCTGTGGCTTGGGGATGAAATTTGCAATTGTCGGACCATGATGACCTTGGGCATGTGATGGTAATGCAATTGTTGCACCATGATGACCTTGGGCATGTGATGTTACAATCACATGTCCAAGGTCATCATGGTCCGACAATTGCAAATTTCATCCCCAAACCGTAGAAGCTTTGTAATGCTTCCCTTATTTCCCTGACATCACCATGCTTAAGTAAGGTGACCGAATAGTGACTAGCTTTTCAAAAAGCGGCTCAAGAAGCACCCGACATATCTAACAAGCCACCCATAGTTCGTGGTTTACCAATGTGCGTGCTAGAGTCGGTATCCCAAATTCTTCCATTCTTATGGACAACCCAACCTCATTCAGAGATGCAGAGCAGGGTTGTTTCTTGGGCTTTTGCCAGCTTTAGTTGTGTTGTTGGCTCTTCTCCCCAATTCGGTTCTATTCTTCGGGAGGTTTTCATGTGTCCTCTCTCTCTCTCTCTCTCTCTCTTCTTCTCTTATGTTCTCTTGCGCTCTCTCTCTTTTTCTCTTCTCTTTTGTTCTCTTGCTCTCTTTCTTATATTATTATTATTTTAAAAATAAATAATAATAATAATAATAATATATTAGATTTTTTTATTTTAAAGATTTTGTATCTTTAAGATTTTTTTTTTGGGAAATGATGATTTGGCACTTGTGAACCTATGTGATGACATGACACTGTTTTTTTTAAAAAAATTTATTTTCGTAAGTTTTTTTGTTTTTGTTTTTGTTTTTTGTCTGATGATGTGGTGAGTGAGCCTACGTGATGATGTGGTATACGTGAGCCTGTGTGATGGCATGTTTTTTTAAAGTTTTTTAAAATTGTTTAAAAATATGATAACGTAGCAAAGTGAGCTTACATGATGAAGTGGCACATGTGAGCCTTTGTGATGACATGTCATTTTTTTAAATTTTTTGGTGATGTTAATAATGTGACACATGATGATGTGGCACTTTTTAAAAGTTTATTTTGTGTAATGACATGGTGGTGTGAGCTTACGTGATGACATGGCACATGTGAGCCTTTGTGATGACGTCACTTTTTTTCAAGATTTATTTTCAATATATATATTTTTAAAGTAGTGTGATGAGGGGGTGGGGAGGTTGAGTGTGCATGTGTGTCTATCTATGTGGGTGCACATGTGGGTGTGTGTATATGCTCATAGATGCATGTGTGTGTGTGGGTGTGCATGTGTTATATGCTCTTAATTGCATGTACGTGTTTTTAATTTTGATTTGTTTGGAGTTCCAAGTTTTTTTAATCATTCTTGGTTATATGTGTATGAACAATTAATAGGAAGTGTGTGCTACATTACATATGTACAACAAGGTTTTAAGGTTTCAGCTTATCATATGTCATTGAGCAAAGGCGGAGAGTTGCTTGTTCATCCACGGCGAAAGCATTGACGCCATTGCACGTCTGCTTTGCTGACGTGCTGATTGAGCTTTGTCTTTCCAGTTTCAGTTTGGTCAATGGGTGTTATGTTATGGCGTACATGAGTGTTCTGGAGTGGTGGTGATCTTATTGAGCCTTGGGGTTGCTTTGGCAATGCCACAAAAGTGTATGCACGACACTCTTTGGGGTTTAGCACCATGGGTGGCTCTTCATTTGATGGGAAACAGATGTGGGTAAAGCCACTACATAGGGGCATCGTGTTGTCTCTTGTTGCTCGGAGTCCAAGAACTCTTCCAACTTCTTGAAAGTGGTGTCAGCACGAGTCATGGTGGGAGCCATTGCTCTCCATTCCTAAGGCTTTGGAATTGGCATCAGAGGCATGACTGTTTGGTCTAACTTTTGATGACGATTGTAGAGGCTTGTGTAGGTTTTCTTAACTTCGAAACCCAAATATAGGGGTTCTCTTTGTAGAAGTCTTGCGCTTCTAACAGCCTGGTTGGGATCCAACAGAAGTTGGCTAGTGAGCTTGAATTGGGGTTTGAAATTACCACCTAACTCTCTTTGACTTTGGAGATTGGGGTGCGGTTTGTGACGTTTTTGGGATCCAACGAAAGGGTTTCCATCATAGAAGCCTTGAGCTTCTAAGATCTTGAAGGGGGGATCGAATGAGGCTCGGATTGTGGATAAAACTCTGTTGTATGGGGCTCCCGCTTTGTAGATCTCCGCTCATGGGTAGGCTTCTGGCTAAATGGTTCAGGCCTTTGCATGGGCATTGTACTTTCCTTGGCTGGTACACTTGGGTACCCACTTCTTCTTGGTGACCTCCTTGAAGGGTTATTGAGGTTGAGGTTTGGGGGTGATCTTCGTCTTTACCATCGAGGTTTTGGATCTCCATAGTGGTTTGAGGGGGTGGTCGATATGCTAAGGCGAGGAGTGTTGAGTGTTAGGGTATATTTAACGTGATGGTTGATAAGTGGAGGACGAGGCTTAGGATGTTGATAGGTGTGGAGGGCTCTCATCCACCAACGGTACAATAACCATTCCATGGGAAAGCCCGAGTATTGCCGTTCTTTTCTGCCAATTGACTATACAATCAGTGGTTGCAATCCATCCCTTCCCAAGGATGATGCCCTCTTTCATTATACCTAAGACGGGAGTCACATAGAACTTGCAAGACATAGGTTTAGTTCCAACAAAATTCACCTTCAAAACACTTGACGGTCATAGATTGGGAATTATTTACCGTGGTAATGGTTGCTATGGATGGTGCAATGGGTGGGTGGCCTAATGAGGTCAACGTCACCCAAGACAACACGTGGCTAGCCTTCGTGTCAACTAAGGCGGGCATGCAGCTAGGTGGTCTTTATATGGGGGAACTCTAGCTCAAGGCGAGTGGGCTCCATCGTTGGTCTTGTTTTGAATGCGTCGAGCATGAACAAGCATGTGATTTCCGTCCATTTATGCAAACCTTGTCCCAAGCTTTTGTGGAAGAGTGTCCATGGTTTTTAGAATGTGAATCCAATCCTTAGAGTCAAAAGTCTTCAAGAGGGGTTTATATTCAAAAAAAGTCTTCAAGAGGGGTTTATATTCTTAGTCTTTTTCACCATTCCACATCTTGTTACAAGCTTTACAGATATCAATTGACATGGTTTGAGCGGTTGTGTTAGGCTGATTGGCGAGAATTCTTGGACCCATGGCATGAGTTTTCCCTGTTTTCAAGTTTATTTTTAAGCATGAGGTACCTTTACTTATGTATATGTGATTAGTTTCCCAATTGTAACCCAGCTTTATGTCTCTCTTGTAGTAAGGCCTTTTGAGGATCATCATGGTGTATGATCCTCTTCTTTGAAAATCCATCACCACGAATGTGTGGTCAAAGCTTAGCCAGAAGGTCTTACCTTTGCATCGTCCAAAGGTTTAGCTGCCTAACTCTGTACCTCTAGGTATTACTTTTGTGGCAACCCCCTTTTCCTAAGCACATCTTCTATATATTTACGTGGTGATGGAATGTAAGGGAGTGGTTGTACAAAACCCTCTGTTTTAGGGTTTGGGATTTCTTGCCCCCCCCATGGGGTGAACTCTGCGAATTCCAATGACACTCATCCTACATCGACCTGACTTTGAGACTACTGGCTAACTGTGGTTGAGGAGACGTTATGTAAATGCCTTTGTAGATCCCTTTGGTTTGAGGTAGTCTCAGATATTAGCTCTTTACCCTTTTTTATGTTCCCTGTTCCTCATCTAAATAGAGAAGAAATGGAACTTGGTTCCATGGTGATGAAGCTTCTGTGATGAGCTCCAATAAAAAAATGGGACTCCTGTTTACATTGTGTGTGCTTGTTGCTTACATTGTGTGTGCTTGATGTTGTGTAGTATAGAGAAGGAGACATGTCCCGATCGTTCATAACTATGGTTGCTGAGCTGCTTACATTGTGTGTGCTTGTTTGCTGGTGTGTGGTATAGTGAAGGAGACATGTCCCGATCGTCGTAATTATGGTCGTTGAGATGCTTACATTATGTGTGCTTGTTGTTGTGTCGGTATAGCAAATGAGACATGTCTCGATTGTCGTTACTGTGGTTGCTAAGTTGCTTGGTGGTTGTGTGGCTACTTGGGATAATCCAAGGTCAGGATTGACACCAAATATTTGAAACAGGCTATGCATGACCATGCATGTGCATACATGTCATTCACCACAGCCATGCACATACTCAAGATGTGCATGGCATTCCATGTACATTTTAGAGATTTCTTATTCCATTTATACATTGCTAAAGTGCTGCCAATATGTAGAAATTCTTGTCCATAAACAAAACATGTTGAGACAAGATTTTTCATCCTCCCAAGTCCAAGAAAGGGTTGAACAAGTCCTTCACATGCTTAAAAGGGTCTTTGTGTTTATAAGAAGGGTTACATGTGTTCTCCACATACCTACATAGGGTTTTTCTATTCTTCAAAGAAACTACTCATGTTATTTATATGCTTGTGAAGTGTTGCTAATGTACAGAAAGACATGTCCATGCTCAAAACATTCTAAATCAAGGCTTTCCATGCTCGAAAGGGGCTACATATGCTTTGTACCTAATCAGAAGGTGCTGTGTACATGCTTACAAACGGCATCAAATGCATGGTCATGTATGTATATGCATGGTCATGGTGCATGCCATTTTTGAGACTTCTTATGCCATTTATATGCTGTTAAAGTGATGCTAACGTGTAGAAAAGCTTGTCCATAGATAGAACACGTTGAGATAAGGCTAATGTGTAGAAAAGCTTGTCCATAGATAGAACATGTTGAGATTAGGGTTTTCATGCTCCCAATTCCAAGAAGGGGTTGCAAAGGTTCTTCACAATGCTTGCATGCTCAAAAGAGTCTTTGTAAGGGTTGTATGTGTTCTTCACATACTCATATAAGGATTCTCCTTTCTTGGAAGGAATTTCTCATGGTATTTTCATGCTTGTGAAGTGTAATAGCTAATGTGTAAAAAGGCATGTATATGCTGAAAACATCCTAAATCAAGGCTTCCCATGCTCAAAAGGGATGCATATGCTTTGTATATGCTCAAAAGGTACTATGTACATGCTCGAAAAGGGTGTCAAAGGCATTAAATCACCCAAGCATCCCTTGTTTGAAGTTTATAAGAAGGTTTACACGTGTTCTCCATATACTCACATAGGGCTTTCCATGCTCAAAAGACACTGGTCATGTTATTTACATGATTGTAAAGTGCTACCCATGTGTAGAAGGCTTGTCCATGCTCAGAACATTTTGGCTAGAGAGGCTTGGCCATGCTTTAAACATTCCAATGTAAGGCTTCCCATGTAGCTAAAAATTGGGCCTGCCCATGTGCAAAAAGGTCCGTCCATGCTAAAAAAAAGTCCTTGCCCATGCATAGAAAGGCCTCTCCATGTGCAAAAAGTCTTGTACATGCTTGCATAGGGGCTGCTTATGATATTTATATTTGGGAAAATCCACACCTTGCTAAGAGAGGCTTGGTCATGCTTTAAACATTGTGATATGAGGCTTCCCACGCTCCCAACTAGGTATAACACCTGATTATACATAGAAAGGCATGTCCATGTGTAGAACGACCTATCCATGCTCAAAACTTCCTACTAAGACAAGGCTTCACAATTCCATGAAATGGCTACACAAGTTCTTCACATGCTTGCATAGGGATTTCTTATGATATTTATATGTTGGGAAAGTTCACACCTTGCTCTCTACGAGAGGCTTGGCCATGCTATAAACATTATGGTATAGGGATTTGACATGTTGGGAATGGGCTAGCAATTCAAAGGGTCCAATGTTGTTTACATATTCAGAAAGGGTATCTATTATCCTAGTTGCATTTGTTCTTTGCTTACAAGAAGGCATGCACTTGTCCTTCACATGCTCATATAAGGAGGGTTTAGGCCTACATAGGGAGGAGGGCATATGGTGGTGCTAAACATTTCTATCCACCCTTAATACCCTCTTCACCATCTCTTGAATCTTTCCTACTAACTCTTTTGTTGTACCTAGTTGGACCTCATGATTGTGTTATCCTTCATGATTGTGTATTCTTGCTTGCATATGTGACAACACAAATGGATAGATTTCTATCACAAATCAACGGAAGTAGATAAGAATAGTCTTGCAACTCTTAGAGAATATATTGGAAGCTTGGATGGTGATAAGTTTGTTATTTCTATGAAAGTATTAATCTTTTGGAGAAGTGGCTCTACCGAGGCTTTGAACTACTACAAAGTCTTAATAGTTCCATTGCAATTTGATAAAAATATCAAGTTTTTTTTTGGTGGGCTCAAAATGGGATAGAATAAGGGACACACTCCCCCATTCTACCCCATTTTTCCCATAGCTTCTAATATTTTAGTAATATTTTGGCACAATGTTGATAATAAAACAATCGATGTTGTGAAGCCATGTTTTGAAATCAAGGTCTTAACTCCTTATGTGTGCAGGAAACTGTTACCACCAAAAAATTCTTACTTACGTTCAGGTTATATCAAGTGCCTCAACACTCATGGACACATGGAAAAAAGTCACATATTGAGACTTGAAAAAAATAACTTTTTTGTTAGATCTATTGTCCAAGTTGTGGAGTTGGATCCATGATCCAAGATTAATGGCCTAAACTTATCTCTAGCATAACACTTTATGAGAATATATGCTTGGGATATGATAGATTGGGGGTATATCCTAATCACTAGTGGGCAAAGGCACTGAGGGAATCCCTTAGTAAAAAATATGTACACAAGTGATAGGAACTTCGCCTTGGTGAGGGAATCTACTGGTAAAAAATGTGTACACAGATGATAAGAACTTCACCTTTGTGTGAGAGATAGACAGAATCTATGGAGTAAAGATTCCTTCTCAATGAGGCTCTAGTGTGAGTTACAAATGTGTTGGGGGCAACATCATGAGAATAAATGGAAAGAAAAACCTATGATAGTGCACTCTTGTTATGGTTCTTTGGGCATATACATGACTTGTTTGGGTTTGGGGAGGTGGGAGGAGAGTAGATACTATAAGATCCAAAATATTCAAATTTCACGCAATCACTTAACCATGGTTGTTTTCTTATAGCAATTGGAAGATCAAGTTATAGTATCGAGATATTGAATTAAATACAATATGCATGCGTGTTGAAGAATGTGAAGGAGATGAATTTCAAGGGCTTGAGGGGAGGGTGGACCATCAAGAGTGACCATTTTGCGGGAGATGTAAAGCCAGGTGGGAGCATGGTGGCAAACTACAATAGAGCTCCTTGCTTTCTAAGCTCCTGTTGCTTACTATGACCAAGGGATAGAGTAAAAACAACAAAAAAAGGTACAGTTGTTGGCCAGGTGGCAGTTTATAACTACTAAGTGGCAGCTAACTGATGTGCATGGAGTACTATGATCAAGGTAGCTGACATTCACATGTTCATTTACTCCTAGTTGAGCTTCGCTCCCTCCCTTAGTATAAAACTTATCTCCCACTCTTGGCAGTAAATAGGTTGGTGAACTATTGGAGTCCTTTTGTGACTTTCTTCCTGAAAGGGGGTATGGTATTCTTTAGCTGCGAGGCAGTTGAAAAGGTGAGTAGATAAAATCGAGCTGGGCCAAAAAGAAAACCGAGCGAACTTGGTAAACATCTTATGTAATAGAGTTTTTTACAATATTGTCATTGTTGTGACAAATCTTTTACGATCTAATGATAATTATTATATAAAATCAAGTAAGAAATGAAAATTGTGAAACGAAGTGTAAAAGAAAACCGAGCGAACTTGGTAAACATCTTATGTAATAGAGTTTTTTACAATATTGTCATTGTTGTGACAAATCTTTTACGATCTAATGATAATTATTATATAAAATCAAGTAAGAAATGAAAATTGTGAAACGAAGTGTACAATGAAAAGTGAAAAATCTAGTGAATAGGAACTGCAATTAATGTGACCAACAATTCCATCTTTAGTAACTTGAAATATTTATATATATATCAATGGATTTACTAAGGAAATATTTTCATATATATCAATGGATTTACTAAGGAAATATTTTCATACATATCAATGGATTTACTAAGGAAATATTTTCATACATATCAATGGATTTACTAAGAAAATATTTTCATATATATCAATAGATTTACTAAGGAGGGTTTTGTATAGTCATGGCCAAAAGCAAGAAACCTATAATGGTCATAGCCAAGAAAAGTCACATTATATCCTCCATGTGGGCCCATAATAGAGTAATTGCTACAACAAGCGAATAACCATCAAAGGTGTTCGCAAAAAAGAAAAAACATCTTAAATTAGTCTTGACTTCAAGCGAATATTCTTGATATGGATAGGTGTCATGTCTCTGAGCATTGATCATCCGTAAAAACAAGCTTGACACAACATTCCTCTCCCTTATCGATGCTTGCTCACAACCATTGCTTGTGCCATGACTTCTGCATAGCGTGGTATTGTACAGGTCAATAAAAGAACATTAGACATGACTAGTTGACATTTGAACTAGAAAGAAAATAATGTACCTTCTTTTCCCTTTGGAGGTCTCCTCGATCAGAATGATTTTCATTTATGTTTATTTGCTCCTTTTTCACACTCTTTCTCTCCATACAATTTGAAGAAATCTTTCTCGCTTTCTATAACATGACATGCAACAAAGTCTATCCACCATGGACAGTGCGATAGCTCCCAATCTGATTGGGAGTGCATGCTCTTAGGATACATACACATGTCCTCACTACTCAAATCCAACCAACCCTACTATAATGATTTGGTAGCGCTCCTTATACTCTCCTAATACTCTCCTTTCTTGCCTAACAAGTGCGATAGCTCCCAGTCTGATTGGGAGTGCATGCTCTTAGGATACATACACATGTCCTCACTACTCAAATCCAACCATGGACAGTGCGATAGCTCCCAGTCTGATTGGGAGTGCATGCTCTTAGGATACATACACATGTCCTCACTACTCAAATCCAACCAACCCTACTATAATGCTTTGGTAGCCCTCCTAATACTCTCCTTTCTTGCCTAACAAGTGAGAGAGATACCTTGCAGTCATTATTGGAAATTAATTAATATACTTTAAGCAAACCCTAAACAAAGAAAATATGAGAAGGAAATGGGGGCTTACCTAAACACCACATAGCTCATTCCTTTTATACACAGTAGTAGTGCCACCCTTTTTAGTCTCCTTGGTCTCCAAAGCATGCTTGTACTTCCTAGCTTCCAACTAAGTACTCTTGGAATGAATAATCCTGAGGCAATGCCAATGCAATTTCCAAAGCTTATAGCCTCTCTATGTCTTCCAAGGTGGTATGCGCCTCCACCTACACCCTATCAAGGAAACATTCCCTAGCGAGCCATCTGCACCTCACCAAAAAAAGGATCACACAAACTACAGCACAAAGATCCATGCATAAAGTATAACATATAGTACAACACACCGTCTTGAAAAAACTTACATCCAAAAGTTGTTATCACTTGTAAGCATAAAGTACATGTAAGCATAAAGTACATGTCCCTCAAAAGTTGTTATCACTTGTAAGCATAAAGTACATGTCCCTCAAATGAAAAAGTACATGTCCCTCAGTCATTTGGTGGAATCCACTAATGATAGAAGCATGAGCCATTTTTCATGTCTCATCTCAATATTTGCAAGCATATTCAGTTTCTACAAAGTAAGTTAAGTCCTTGTTATGGTACACCCATCTTCAATTCCATAATACATCTCTCAAGCTTGGTTTGACAATGACTTATTCATTCTCATCCAACAAATATCAAATTCAAATGTCAAACTAGGTGTTAACGATAACATCATGAATGGATTTTATGAAATGACAACATCATGAATGGAATTTATATTCAGAATGTGTAAGGTAAGGCATGCAAATAAGACAATCTTTCAAGTTTGGTTTGGATGAAAGATAGAGCATACCACATAAATCTGTTGGGATTTAGTCTATCTGTAGCAATCCTTGATCATCCATGCTATCAATGTGTGGTTCCCTTCCCATAAAAAGAACATTTTCCTTGATAAAAACCTAGAAACTTCCTCTTGTTTGTAATCTCTTTGTAAAAACTCATCTCATCGACCTCCCTCCACACCTAGGCATACTCATCCCAATGTTTGCAACTGGCTAATCACCTTTTCTTGACACCATTGGGTAGAGAATTAAAAATGACACACTTTTGCTTTTTAAACCTCTCAATTTGAGCTACAAATCGCAAGTTATGGCGATGGAGAGAGTTTGGAGATGTTAAAATGGACAATGTATTGAAACTTGGTTCATTTAGGGGGTTCCAAAGCCTAGACATAAAAGCAAGTGGCACCATTGGGTAGATCATAAAAAACCTCTACAGATCTCAGGCTATGGCCATGGGGAGGGGTTTAGAGGTATTAAAATAGACCATGTATTGAAATAAGATCCATTTTGGGGGCTCCATATCCTAATATTCAAGGCAAGTGGACTGTTGGTTGCGTAGAGCATAAAAAACCACACTCTTTTGCTTTTTACTGCTCCTCAATCTAAGTTATAGATCTCAAGTTATGGCCTTAGCTCCCCTTGTATCCAGTTCTGCAACAAGCGGGCTTATCGAATTGGTCATTAGGTATTGTAGGGTTGCCTGAAGGCGGCTTATTTTGCCAACCCATTTCTACTGGAGCATGTGATGGCCATAACTTAAGATCCATAACTCGGATTGAGGAGCTGTAAGAAGTAAAAGTGTGGTTTTTTATGCTCTATGGGCCATTTTTCAATACGTGGTACCCTCCCCATGGCCATAATTTGAGATTTGTAGCTTGGATTGAGGAGCTATAAAAAGCAAATTGTGTGGATTTTTAAACTATATCCAATGGTACCACTTGCTTTTATATATAGGCTCTAAAACCCCCAAAATGGACCATGTTTCAATATGTTATCCATTGTTCACATCCAAACCCTCCCCACGGCCATAACTTATGATATGTAGTCTGTATTAGAAGTCCCAATAATGTCATTTGAATTCAAGTCTAGGTTTTAGAACCCCCAAAATGTATGATGCATGTAACCGCTAAGATAGAGGCTATAGGGATGGGAAGTAGGTTAATGTCTTGTGCTTTAACACTAGTCTTGTAATTGAGCCACAAAAGTGTCTTGGGCCATAAAAGTGGCTTAGGTCATTTTTTTTGTAATTCATACATAACTTTTACATATGATATCAAAACTTGATACAACTTCCTAAGCATGATCCTAAGATGTAAAGAAACCTTTGGGCATCAAAATTACCTCATAAAGTCTTAAAATATAAAATTTACTTTTTTTAAATGACAAAAATTGACCAAACAATAATATATGGCATGATTCGGAGGAGTGTAAGTGCACATTATGTGTGCATATACTAGGAGGCTAACCCACATTAGGCTTGTGAGCATGGGAGCATGGGAACAAGCTCTAGTGGAGCATGGGTTAGGACTAACCTTAAGGGTTAAGGTTAGGGTCAGGCATCCAAGGGTCACATGGGAAATGGAAAGTCAAGAGTCACTTGAGGGCCCTCCTATATAATAGGGGCATGGGGCACACTTAAGGGAGGCTTGGGGGCTTGGAGGCTTGGGCTATGGTCTCTTGTGTAGAGGTCCATATCTACTCACCTACCATTTCACACTATAGCTACATGCTACTGGATTGGAGTAATACCTCTTGATGGTATAGGACATCAAGGTAGAGGTATGATGTATTTCATTTATAATTCATGTGTGCATCCCTTTGGCTCGGGGGTGGTTGGGTGGATGAGTTTATGCCTAATTTATGCATGTTTATGCATAACAATTATCTAGAGAGATCTTAGAGATTTAACAGTGGTATCAGAGCAATCTCTAGTTAATTGTTATTGATTTTTTTGAAGTAAATTTTAATATTTATTCATAAAAATATTATTTTATTGATTTGTGTTGATGATTTGCAGGTGATTGGAGCACGTGTTACTACTATTCAATGGATGAATCGATGTTGCGGGGGAATTCCGTGAGTTTAATGCTATTTTTTCCTATTTTTTATGGTTTAAAATAAGCATTAATGAAAATTTTTATAAAAATACCACATATTTTACTGTGGATATTTTTGGTAGAATGGATTCCCTAAGTTTCTATAATTTTTAAGAATTTTTTCCTAAATTTTTAGAAAATTTTTGAGCATTTTTTATGATTACAAATTTATTTTTTATATATTTTTACGGGTTTTTCCACGGATATGCGATCAAATTTCTGCCAATTTTCTATTGCAATTTAGTAGGGGGCTGTCCCGTGTGCGTGGGACCCTCTTCGTCTCTCAATTCTGAATTTTCTTCTATTTTCTCTCACATTTATAAACCACCTCTTAAAAAAACATTTTTTATTAATATTAATCATAATTAAGAGTTAATTATGATTAACAAAATTAATCAAAAAGTTAACCTCTCTGTTAACAGAGAGAGAAGAGATGGGAGGAGAGAGAATGGAAGGGAGAAGAAGAAGAGGAAAGAGGGGAGAAGAAGGAGAGGAGGGAGTTTTCTCCCTCTCAAAATTTTGCATGCAGACTCGGGGGAGGGGGTTTCAGTGCAGGCGGCGAAAAAAATCGCCACGCCCCCATAAAATTATTATATAAGCTTTATATTAAAGCTTATTAATATTGTTTTTATTTATTTATTTTTTAAAATAATAAGTTTTTTATTTAAAAAAATTCTTTTAAAAATATTTCAAAAAAGCTTGAAAAAAACCTGAAAGTTATGAGAAATTATGGGATCTGAGGAAAAAATCTCTGGAAATTTCTGAATTTTTTTCCCTTAAAACTTTTGGGCTTTTCATCTTCTGGAAAACCTTTGGCTTTCCGTTTTTCCCGAAATCTTTTGGCTTTCCGAATTCCGAAAAAACGTTTGACCTTCCGTATTCCGAAAACTTTTGACCTTTCTTATTCCGATTTTTTTGTCTTTTCATTTTTTCGAAACTTTTGGCTTTCCGTATTCCGGGAAAATCGTTGGAATTTCGAATTTTTTTTGACCGTTCGTATTCTAAATACGTTCGGGGTAGTTTAAAAATTTTACAGAATTCTTAAAAATTAGTGAAAAATTAGATAAAGGTTATTTTGAATTTCAAGAAAATGTGGGGTTGGTGTTTGGCATGTAGTGTGTCCATTCGGGTACCCGTGACCATTCAAATTCCTTTAAAGATATATTTTTTGACCCAAAAAATTAGAAAAATCCATAAAAATTATAAATTTTCATTGGGTTTGAGAATTGTCGGGTTGAATCGAAAATTTTATGAACGATGGGATTCTCAGCAAAAAAAAGAAATATTCTAGAAATTATTTTTAGAAATCCTAAAAATTGGTATTTATAAAATATCAATGGTATTTTGGCAAAATTAATTGCTAAAAGTTTTCAAAAAAAAAAGGTTTGGAATGTCATAAGATAGGTTTGGTGGAATTCAAAATTATCATATTTTAAGACCCTAGAAAATTAGAAAAAATTAGAAAAAAATCATGATAATTCTTTTGCTCAAGAATTTAATATTTTTGAGGGTTATTTAACGTTGAAGCATGTTTTCTCGTGCTGACATTAGGTAGATGCGGGTTATTCGCATATATTATTAATACGATTATACCTCGTATTAGTAGTTATATTTATTTAGATTAATTCTAAATGATATTTTCATGATTTTTTACCATTGTTTAGCCATTCTTTTTGGACATGTTCCTTAATTTCTTTTGATGGCTATAATCTGCATTGAAAGTGTGTTTTGAACACCTTTGACACTTTTCCATGATAATTTATTTTGCACTTGTTTAAGTGTGGTTTGTGCTTAATTTCTTAAGCCTAAGACAAATTCTATCATAGGTCAGTGATTGGTTTGTTTTGGTAGATTTTATTGGATGTTTTTCAAGTTTTATATGGACTCATCAGGTTCTGCCTAGTTCACTTGTGTCTAGGGGTTTTTTAATGAGTGGTACACACATGTGTTTCACTTGCTTACTTTGGACTAGTTTTATATGGACTCATCAGGTTCTGCCTAGTTCACTTGTGTCTAGGGGTTTTTTAATGAGTGTTACACACATGTGTTTCACTTGCTTACTTTGGAGTTTTGCTTGAACAACACTACGTTCATATACTCCAGATTGATGAGTTGGCCACCAATTTTAATGCTTCTTTTAGCATGGTTAATGTCCATTAGATGGTATGCATTGATTTTTATGCTCAACTATGGTTTTTATGGATTTGAGGAGCTTCTATGCTTTTATCCATGGTTTATAATAACGATCTTTTGATCTTTTGGATAATTACATGTGCTTTGAGGGTAGCATTTGCCTTCGTTTTTTGCACTTAATTTTGGAGTATATTGATTGTACACTTGTATATATTCCAACTCGGATACCTAGTTGCTTATATATCTAGGTGAGTTATTTTTATACCCTAACTTTATTGTGTTTTGGGTAGTTATCATTAGAAAGGCGCCAATAATTCAAAATTCTTTTCTAATGATGTACTAAATAAGGGTTATTCCTTAATGTAGTCTCTCAGGTATATAGAGACATGTTTTAGTATATGAAAGTCTGGATAAGGCCATCTTATTCCTTTTATACAGGATTTTATTCATATTTTCCTAGACGGCATACTAGGGAGTTTTCAAGTTGTTAAGGTATGTATGGGTGGTATCATGGTGGTATGGGACATTATTGATCCTTCACACATATATTATCTTATGGGATAATTTGGGCTCAAGATTGTTGCTTTGCTTACATCACTTAGCATGTTGACCTCAACATTCAAAGACAATCTCATTTTTTAAATTCACTAGAAGTTATAGTGTGTGGGCATTCTCTAGATAAACTTCTTTTATCTATAGCTTGCATGTTTTGATGAGGGTAATCTCGTTGGAATTTTCACTTGTTGAAATCTCTTTCTTTACAGTTCAAACAAGTTTATCTTGTTGTATTTGGATAAGGAAATTTGGATTCTTCCTTTGTTGGCATTTCTTTCTCTAGTTCCGTACTTTAGGTGATTTATATAGTTAACCTCATTGTTTACGGATTGACATATGTGACTCATCGAGACGCTACTGACTCTCTATGTTGATATGGGTAACTCGAGACGTCGATTATTCCATATGCAGATGTGGGTATGTCGGGGCGCCGATGAATCCCTGGATTCTGCTGTTATAATGCCATGTTTTCCTACTTTATTCTGAATGGTTTACAACGAGGAAGTTACTTTGAATGTGAATTTCTCTGATCATCCGCAGTCTGATGGGTAAACATAGTGTATGAATCAGATTTGTAGAGGATATGCTTTGTGCATATGTCTCTAGAAAATCATTATATTGGAAAAAATATCTTCCAATGATGGAATTTGCTTATAACAATTTTAAATATACGGCTATTGTTTTAGTCCATGCATACTTATGTATGGGTATCAACCTAGTAGGACACCTATTGATGTCAGTCTTAAGGACATCGAGCTTGATGCATCGAGGGATTTCTTGCAGTCTGATGGGTAAACATAGTGTATGAATCAGATTTGTAGAGGATATGCTTTGTGCATATGTCTCTAGAAAATCATCATATTGGAAAAAATATCTTCCAATGATGGAATTTGCTTATAACAATTTTAAATATACGGCTATTGTTTTAGTCCATGCATACTTATGTATAGGTATCAACCTAGTAGGACACCTATTGATGTCAGTCTTAAGGACATCGAGCTTGATGCATCGAGGGATTTCTTGCGAGATATGTAGGAAATGCTGACTGAAGCTCGGGATTCTATCAAGAGTGCTCAGGATGATAGAGTACGATTTTATACTGATAGGGGACGCTCATCTCGATCTTTTGAACCAGGAGCATTGGTTTATTTTAATGTTCCTAAAGATTCTCAGACTTTGTCAATAGAAAAATGCTCGAATTTATCTCCTAGATATTGTGGTCCATTTTCGAGTTATACATCGGATTGGCACGGTTGCGTTTGAACTTAAAACTACCTCCACATGTTAGAGTTCATCCAGTCTTTCATATCAATAGATTGAAAAGGAAATTGGGAGGTGAGGATAACACAGTTACTCCTCAAGAACTCTATGAAGTCGAAGATTTATCCTATGTTCCACACATGAACCTGATAAGGTACTTGAATTCAGGGAAAGGAAACTTTGTAGTTGACTAATCCCTGAGGTTAAATTTCGGTGGAAAGATAGGGAAATAGAGGATTCGACTTGGGAGTCGGTTGATATTGTTCAGTGCAGTTCTTCTTCTTTTTATTGCAAGAGTGTAATGTTTTGAGAGAGGGGAAGTATGTTATATGCACATTATGTGTGCATCATATAATAGGAGGCTAGGCTTGTGAGCATGGGAACAAGCTCTAGTGGAGCATGGGTTAGGACTAACCTTAAGGGTTAAGGTTAGGGTCAGGCATCCAAGGGTCACACATGGAAAATGGAAAGTTAAGAGTCACTTGAGGGCCCTCCTATATAGTAGGGACATGGGGCACACTCAAGGGAGGCTTGGGGGCTTGGAGGCTTAGGCTATGGTCTCTTGTGTAGAGGTCCACATCTACTCACCTACCATTTCACACTATAGCTACATGCTATTGGATTGGAGTTATACCTCTTGATGGTATAGGACATCAAGGTAGAGGGAGTTATACCTCTTGATGGTATAGGACATCAAGGTAGAGGTCCACATCTACTCACCTACCATTTCACACTATAGCTACATGCTATTGGATTGGAGTTATACCTCTTGATGGTATAGGACATCAAGGTAGAGGTATGATGTATTTCATTTATGATTCATGTGTGCATCTCTTGGGCTGAGGGGTGGTTGAGTGGATGAGTTTATGCCTGATTTATGCATGTTTATACATAACAATTATTTAGAGAGATCTTAGGGTTTTAACAGTGGTATCAGAGCAATCTCTAGTTAATTATTGTTGATTTTTTTTGAAGTAAATTTTAATATTTACTAATAAAAATATTATTTTAATGATTTGTGTTGATGATTTGCACATGGATTATTGATATGGTGATTGGAACGCATGTTACTACTATTCAATGGACAAATTGACGTTGCGGGGGAATTTCGTGAGTTTAATGCTATTTTTTTCTATTTTTTGTGATTTTAAATAAGCATTAATGGAAATTTTTACAAAAATACCACATATTTTATTGTGGATATTTTTGGTAAAATGGATTTCTTAAGTTTCTAGAATTTTTAGGAAATTTTTTCTATTTTTAAAGAAAAATTTTGAGCATTTTTATGATTAAAAATGTATTTTTTATACATTTTTGCGGGTTTTTCCGTAGGTATGCGATCAAATTTCTACCGATTTTCTGCTGAAATTCAGTAGTAGGGGGCAGCATGTTGATGCATTTAATGCTCTCCCGTGTGCGTGGGACCCTCTTCGTCTCTCAATTCTGATTTTTCTTCTATTTTCTCTCGCATTTATAAACCACCTCTTAAAAAAACATTTTTTATTAATATTAATCATAATTAAGAGTTAATTATGATTAACAAAATTAATCAAAAAGTTAACCTCTCTGTTAACAGAGAGAGAAGAGATGGGAGGAGAGAGAATGGAAGGGAGAAGAAGGAGAGGAAAGAGGGGAGAAGAAGGAGAGGAGGGAGTTTTCTCCCTCTCTCAAAATTTTGCGGGCAAACCCGGGCCGGTGGTGGGGGGGGGTTGTTCGATGCAGGCGACGAAAAAATAGCCACCCCCCCATAAGTTTTTTATATAAGCTTTCTATTAAAGCTTATTAATATTATTTTTTATTTTTTTAAAAAATTGAGTTTTTTTTATAAAAAATGTTTTTGAAAATATTTCAAAAAGCTTGAAAAAAGCCTAAAAATTATGAGAAATTATGGGATTTGAGGAAAAAATCTTTGGAATTTTTGCATTTTTTTTCTCTTAAAAATTTTGGGCTTGTCATCTTCCGGAAAACCGTTCGTGTTCCGTTTTCCCCGAAACCGTTTGGCTTTCCAAATTCCGAAAAAACTTTTGACCTTCCGTATTCCGGAAACTTTTGACCTTCCGTATTCCGAAAAATTTTGACCTTTCTTATTCCGATTTTTTTTTTGGTCTTTTCATTTTCCTGAAACTTTTGGCTTTCTGTATTCTGAGAACCGTTGGAATTCCGAAATTTTTTTGATCGTTCGTATTCTAAATGCATTCGGGGTAATTTAAAAATTTTAAAGAATTCTTGAAAATTAGTGAAAAATTAGACAAAGGTTATTTTAAATTTCGGGAAAATGTGGGGTTGGTGTTTGGCATGTGGTGTGTCCATTTCGATGCCCGTGACCATTCAAATTCTTTTAAAAATATATTTTTTGATCTAGAAAATTAGAAAAATTCATTAAAATTGTAAATTTTCTTTGGATTTGAGAATTGTCGAGCGGAATTGGAAATTTCATGAACGCTAGGATTCTCAGGAAAAATAAGAAATATTCTAGAAATTATTTTTAGAAATCCTAAAAATTGGTATTTATAAAATATCAAGAGTATTTTGGCAAAATTATTTGCTAATTTTTTTGGGAAAAATATAGGTTTGGAATGCCATAAGATAGGTTTGGTGGAATTCAAAATTATCATATTTTGAGACCCTACAAAATTAAGGAAAATTAGGAAAAAATCATGATAATTCTTTTTCTCGAGAATTTAATATTTTTGAGGGTTATTTTATGTTGAAGTACGTTTTCTCGTGCTAACGTTAGATAGATGCGGGTTATTCACATATTATTAATTTGATTGTACCTTGTATTAGTAGTTATATTTGTTTGGATTAATTCTAAATGATGTTTTCATGATTTTTTACCATTGTTTAGCCATTCCTTTTGGACATGTTCCTTAATTTCTTTTGATGGCTATAATCTGCATTCAAAGTGTGTTTCGCCTTTGACACTTTTTCATGATAATTTATTTTGCACTTGTTTCAGTGTGGTTTGTGCTTAATTTCTTAAGCCTAAGACAAATTCTATCATGGGTCAGTTGATCGGTTTGTTTTGGTGGATTTTATTGGATGTTTTCCAAGTTTTATATAGACTCATCAGGTTCTGCCTAGTTCACTTGTATCTATGGGTTTTTTAATGAGTGTTACACCCATGTGTTTCACTTGCTTACTTTGAAGTTTTGCTTGAACGACACCACGTTCATATACTCCTGATTGATGAGTTGGCCCCACCAATTTCAATGCTTCTTTTGGCATGATTAATGTCCATTAGATGGTATGCATTGATTTTTATGATCAACTATGGTTTTTATGGATTTGAGGAGCTTATATGCTTTTATCCATGGTTTATAAGGATCTTTTGATCTTTTAGATAATTACATGTGCTTTGAGGGTCGCATTTGCCTTTGTTTTTTGCACTTAATTTTGGAGTATATTGCTTGTACTCTTGTACATATTCCAACTTAGATACCTAGTTGCTTATATATCTAGGTGAGTTATTTTTCTACCCTAAGTTTATTGTGTTTTGGGCAGTTATCATTAGATTGGCGCCAATAATTCAAAATTCTTTTCTAATGATGTACTCGATAAGGGTTATTCCTTGATGTAGGCTCAGGTATATAGAGACATGTTTTAGTATGTGAAAGTCTGGATAAGGCCATCTTATTCCTTTTATACAGGATTTTATTCATATTTTTCTAGACGGCATACTAGGGAGTTTCCAAATTGTTAAGGTATGTATGGGTGGTATTATGGTGGTATGGGACGCTAGTGATCTCTCAATCACTTAGCATGTTGACCTCAACATTCAAAGACAATCTCATTTTCTAAATTCACTAGAAGTTATAGTGTGTGGGCATTCTCTAGATAAACTTCTTTTATCTATAGCCTGCATGTTTTGATCTCGTCGGCATTTTCACTTGTTGAAATCTCTTTCTTTAGAGTTCAAACAAGTTTATCTTGTTGTGATGAGGGTAATCTCGTTCTCGTCGGCATTTTCACTTGTTGAAATCTCTTTCTTTAGAGTTCAAACAAGTTTATCTTGTTGTGTTCGGATAAGGAAATTTGGATTCTTCCTTTGTTGGCATTTCTTTCTCTAGTTCTGTACTTTAGGTGATTCATATAATCAACCTGATTGTTTACGGATGGACATATATGACTCACCGAGATGCTGATGACTGTCTATATTGATATGGGTAACTTGAGACGTCGATTATTCCATATGCAGATGTGGGTATGTCGGGGCACCGATGAATCCCTGGATTCTGCTATTATAATGCCATGTTTTCCTACTTTATTCCGAATGGTTTACAACGAGAAAGTTACTTTGAATGTGAATTGCTCTGATCATCCACAGTCTGATGGGCAAACACAGTGTATGAATCAGATTGTAGAGGATATGCTTCGTGTATATGTCTCTAGAAAATCATCATATTGAAAAAAATATCTTCCAATGATGGAATTTGCCTATAACAGTTTTAAATATACGGCTATTGGTTTTAGTCCGTGCATACTTATGTATGGGTATCAACCTAGGGCACCTATTGATGTTGGTCTTAAGGACATCGAGCTTGATGCTCGAGGGATTTCTTGCAAGATATGCAAGAAATGCTGACCGAAGCTCGAGATTCTATCAGGAGTGCTCAGGATAGAGTATGATCTTATACTGATAGGGGACACTCATCTCGGTCTTTTGAACCAGAAGCGTTGGTTTATTTTAATGTTCCTAAAGATTCTCAGACCTTGTCAATAGAAAAATGCTCAAATTTATCTCCTAGATATTGTGGTCCATTTTTGAGTTATACATCGGATTGGCACGGTTGCGTTTGAACTTAAAACTATCTCCACATGTTAGAGTTCATCCAGTCTTTCATATCAATAGATTGAAAGGGAAACTGGGAGGTGAGAATAACGCAGTTACTTCTTAAGAACTCGTTGAAATCAAAGATTTATCCTATGTTCCACATGAACCTAATAAGGTACTTGAATTCAGGGAAAGGAAACTTTGTAGTTGACTAATCCCTGAGGTTAAATTTAGGTGGAAAGATAGGGAAATAGAGGATTTGACTTGGGAGTCAGTTGATATTGTTCAGTGCAGTTCTTCTTCTTTTCATTGCAAGAGTGCAATGTTTTGAGAGAGGGGAAGTATGTTATATGCACATTATGTGTGCATATATTAGGAGGTTAACCCACATTAGGCTTGTGAGCATGGGAGCATGGGAACAAGCTCTAGTGGAGCATGGGTTAGGACTAACCTTAAGGGTTAAGGTTAGGGTCACACATGGGTTAGGACTAACCTTAAGGGTTAAGGTTAGGGTTAGGCATCCAAGGGTCACACATGGGAAATGGAAAGTCAAGAGTCACTTGAGGGCCCTCCTATATAATAGGAGCATGGGGCACACTCAAGGGAGGCTTGGGGGCTTGGAGGCTTAGGCTATGGTCTCTTGTGTAGAGGTCCATATCTACTCACCTACCATTTCACACTATAGCTACATGCTATTGGATTGGAGTTATACCTCTTGAAGGTAAAGGTAGGATGTATTTCATTTATAATTCATGTGTGCATCCCTTAGGCTCGGGGGTGGTTGGGTGGATGAGTTTATGCCTGATTTATGCATGCTTATGCATAACAATTATCTAGAGAGATCTTAGGGTTTTAACAACAGTGCCCAAGGATATTTATGACATCCCTACATTTACTTTGCCGTCTTTCCAAATCGAAGATCTCCAGTATTTTTTGATATTAGATCTATAGGCAATCTATTACCCTAGGGAGGACTACTACCTCCCAATTATTGCACAAAATCTCAAGGAGGATGATAATTTTGTAGACACGGAGGGGATAGATAAGTACCTTCTTCTCAACTCCAATGTTAAGGATACATAACTCCTTACTATTGGGGAAGCCTTGCAAATGATGTTTAGAGATGCTTCATTGTATGAAAAGGCTAGGCTTCCATCTAAGGAGAAAGTCTAGGATATTGAGAAAAAGCTCAACATTTCTGATATGGGAAATAATGTTTAAGGAGATGGATGAATGTTGAGCGAGGGGAGTCCTCAACTAATATGTAGATGGATGATTTAATTGTTTATGACGAAAATCCGAAGGTGTGTATGAATGAATGGATCATCCACACTTTTTGATAGCTGCTATGTATGTGTTTTGGTTCCTTATTAAAATGAAACATATGATTGTAGATAATATGCTGCAAATCATTATAAAGAAACAAGGTTATGCATTACACAAGCTACTTTTGCTTTAAAAAAAAAGCATGAAGCTTACCATGTAGTGTTATGTTGGATTTAGTCCTAGCATCCTTCACGAATTGTTTAAATGTTTGCAGATTATCTTGAAAATCTTTTTTATCTTACTTTGTCTAAGTAGATTTCTCAAACATCCTGAATAGAACATTAATTGACCGCCAGACCTATGCTTTGGCATGTCTTCATTCACATTCTTGGTCTTTCACACCATTATGGAGCTTCTTTCATTGATCATGCTTGATTTTGCTAATGTGGTTCAATTTGTATAGCTTTCTTTGTCTTGGTCTTTGTTTTTTCTGGGATTGTGGAGGTTTTGAAAGAAATCTTCTTGCTTTTACACCCCCAATGGATGGTTTTAATGGAACATCCTTCTCATTTGTTAATCTCATTTGTTAATCTCTTTGTGTCTCGCAAAATAAGAACGTTTTCCCCATGTAGTCCAATGTCTAACAACACTTTCTTTAATGATGCAATAGCTTCCTGTCTCTCTTCCACCTCCTTAATCTTCCAAGAAAAGCCAATGTATAGGAACACTAGTTCGCTATCATAAAGCACAGGGCATGCATGGTAAATATATGCACATTGACTAGAGGAATGGCAAATACAGGATGAAAGTTCTCATCAATCAAGTTTTAGTTTGGTGGCCTTCTTTACCACTTACAATCTAGCTCTTTTACAGTGCCCATACAAAAGAGACATGGCGACTTTGCATTAGCTTCCTTGCTGTAATTAAATAAGAACTTGAGAGTCTTTAGCTCACCTGCAAGATGCCACTCAACCTGGAAGTCTACCTTGTTGTGTACAGTAAGTGTTCTTCTCCCATTTATTTGTTGGCTAACCAACTCAGGAATTGATGTATGATGAAACACCCAAAACAATATATGAAACACCCAAAACAATATATGAAACATCTAAAACAATGATTCATGATCTTCTTTCTTGACTTGTACATATTTCAATAGATAATATCAATAGGCTATGCAGAAAAAAGAAAATGTGAAGTTAATGTAATCTGACTTACCTCAAATGATCCAAGCCACCAAATATTTGCTTTAGATTGTACACTAAAATAATGAGGTTTATCATCCTTGATGCTTGTATCAAGTGCTCTATTCATCAGTGTTATTGTCTCACTTTACAGCTTTTTTTGTTTGATAATCTTACATTCATCAAGCTTGATGACAAGTTTAAGTAGACCTCGTGTCCCCTTGAAAGTTATGTCATATAAGTAGACCATTCTCTTCTGCAAAATCTCCACAGCCAAGAATATGTTATTCAATTCATTATACTAAATTTTGCCACTTTCTCCATTGAAATCCTCTTTAATGTGGTAAGGTTTACCAATATATTGCAAGACCCCGGCATTGAGCTTGCTTCGAAAAGTCCAAACATCTATAGGAGTTGGAAGTAGTCTCCTGTTAATCTTGGTACTAGCCTTAAGAACTAAAGATTGTGACTTCTGAAGAGCATTGTGCTTTATGAACTGACACCATTAGTATCCATAGTTTCTTGTATTTCTGATGTGGAAACTACATTATTGCTAACAAAATGTTCTATAATATCTCTTTTGACCAACTTGAACTTCTTTTCCTACATCAATTCCTTTGCCATTCTTGAAGTAAGCAAAGGTTTTAATTGCTTTGCTGGATGGAGATTCGGGTTGATATTCTCCTTGTCAGGTTGCATTATAACCCTGTAATTACAACAATGATAAATTCTAACATCTAGAAGAAAATATTAACAAAGCAACTTTTTTAAATACATTTATTACCTAATTGCTTGAATTCTTTTTCCTCCTCTATCTTTCTCCAATGCTATTGTCCTTTGTCCTATATCTCCTTACTTTTGTCCTTAATCTTGTAATTTCAATCTCATTTTCCTCCAATTTCTTTATGAGGGCCTTGAAATCTTATGATAAAAAGAGGAGTTCAACTATTTGATGTTATGAATAATGTCTTTCACCATCTGCATACGTAACAATGGATTTGCAATATCCTAGCAATCCTTTGACTCCATCTCATGTGACAGAGTAGTTGGGTTTGAGAAGGGAGGATGGGAAGCGGTCATAGGATTGATATAGTAAATTGATCTATCAAACCAAAGAACTATGTGTTGCAACCCTACCATTATCATGTTTTCCTTAACGTTTGATGTGAGAGGATTGCATAGTTTTTTTTGGGCTTTTGAATAGGCCCATACTCACTAGTATCAAGATCAATGTGCGATGATCCTTTTTATTTTCATCTTCTTGATTAATCTGGTTAGTTGAAGGGTTATTTACATTGTAACACTCCATTGGTTACATGTAAAGATGAAAGAGGGTGTATGGAAGTGGTTTATTATTTGAACTTCAATTATACCGCCACAACCCTTCATTAATTAAGAGGAAAATATTAGTGGAAGAAGATTTAGAAAATACGATTGTAGCCTCATTTAATATCAAAACAAGATTCAAAAATACGATTGCAGCCTTAAATATCAAAAAATAAGGTTATGACAAGCTTGCAACCTTTCTTAAATATTAGAATGGTAATTTGGGACAACATATACATTTTGAGATTCGGACATGTTGGTATTTTTTAAGTTTTCTCTAGTGAGAGAAATTTGAAATAAGTGAATTTCTTACAAGACCCTCCAAATGACATCAGCAATGTCCTAATGCCTTCCCACCATTGCTTTGCAAATTTGATCAACCTTCTCTAGGTACTAAATGGGGTCTCTAGTTCCATATTAAATTTGGTTGAGATGTACATTGGCTTTGTTTTTCCCAACTCTGAGTCTCTAGGTGTTATGTTTGTTGTAACCTTATTCTTATTTCAAATGCCATGCTAAGCATGTGAAGGGTTTGGGATTTCTTGCCCCATGGGTTTGGAGGTTGTGCGGTTAACACTGTCATTTATTCTATGCTACCCTAGCTTTGAGGTTGCTACAGTGGAGGCTCATTGTGTCTGAGGACATGTTATGTGAATACCCTTGTGGATCCCTTAGGTTTGAGGTAGTCCCAAACATTGGCCATTGGCTCTTTACTCTTCCCTATCTTCCCCATCTTCCCTATTCCTTGTCAAAAAAAAAGAACTCAAACTCGGTTCCCTAATGAAAAAGCTTCTATAATGGGCTTCTTGAGAAGATGGGACTCCAACCTACACTTTCTACACTGTCTGTGCTTGATGTTGTGTTTTTTTGTGGAATACTTGTCTCTAATGGTACAATAGAAGAGATACAAATAAAATATTATACTCAATGGTTATTCTATGGTTGTTGGGCTACCTTCCACTCGGTTGATCAATCATTTGAGCTTCTTGTATGGATTTTTCACTACTGGTTTTTCCTGAATTGAGACCTTTCAAGGAAATCACACTTTCATTTGTGCTAGTGGAAGGATCAAATCGAACACTTCTCTACTAGTAGAAAGACCCTTGGTCATTTGATGCACAATCCTCTAGAGGAATTTTGACTCCTCTTGTATTTTTCCAGATCCCAACAAGTGCATGTAAGAAATTTTCAACAAGAAAAATCCAACTTTCTAGACCTAATTTTCTTTGTTTAGTAGTGTGTGTTTACCTAAGGGTTGTGTTATTCATAACAATATAAATATATAATAACTACAATTTACAAATAAGAAAATTCAATTACTCTATAGTAAATATATAATAAAATTATATTAATACTATTATATTAATGCTATTATATATAAACACATTCACACACACGTACATACGTGTACAGACAGTCACATGTGTGCATGTGAAGGACGTGTGTGTGCATGTGTGTGTGTGACAGAGAGAGAAGGGGGGGGGAGGAGAGTTTCTATATGTGAGAGTGTGTGTATGCAAGACATGGGCGAGAAGAAAGAGAGTGCATGTGCACATGTATGTGTGTGAGAGAGGGTTGTGTCTGTGCACGTGATAGACATAGAGAGAATGTATGTGAGAGAGAGTCACACATAGACACATGCACACACACATACACACACACACACACATACACACGACATGCACCACAAATACACACATATGTATACAAACACACGCATACATGAAGACACACGTACACATGCACACATACACACGTGCACCACAATACAAACACACACATACATGAAATCACACTCACTCACACACACTTGCAAACACATAAACTGGCATAGATGTATACATATAGGCACACTCATACACACACACACACATGTGTATGCACGTTTGCATACAGGCAAAAGCTTCATGCTGCACAGCAACACGGGGGGTCACCTACTTGTATTTCTAAAACAAAGGATTGTTCAGTTAAATGTTGTTTACTGTCCCAATTGGCATTGTGAGCAGATTGATATTTTTTTAAAACACGGGTGTGAAAGGAGTATTATTTTTCTCAACTTGCAAAATGTCATAGAGATATCTTGGAAATTTGTAAGTTTTTTGAGCTTAATCATAACTAAAATTTGCTTAGTTTTTTCTCATTTTTTTGAAATAGAGAAAATTATTTTCAGATTTTGAGTGTACACAGTCACATGTGTGCATGTGGTGTGTGTGTGTGTGTGTGTGTGTGTGTGACAGAGAGAGAAGGGAGGGAGAGAGAGTTTGTATCTGTGTGATAGAGTGTGTATGCAAGACAAGTGCGAGGAGAGAGAGAGTGCATGTGCACATGTATGTGTGTGGGTGAGAGGGTTGTGTCTGTGCACATGATAAAGATATAGAGAGAATGCATGTGCAAGAGAGTCATACATAGAAACATGCACACACACATACACATGCACACATACATACATGCACCACAAATACACACATATGTATATAAACACACACATACATGCACCACAAATACACACATATGTATACAAACACACACATACATGCACACACGCTTGCAAACACATACACATGCAAGATGTATACACATAGGCACACTCATATACACACATATATGTGTATGCACATATGCATACAAGCAAAAACTTCATGCTGTAGCAATATGGGACTTGTATTTCTAATGCAAAGGATTGTTGAGTTAAATGTTGTTTTCTATCCCAAGGTATTGAGTAGATTGATATTTTTTTAAACCACTTGGGTGTGAAAGGAGTATTATTTTTCTCAACTTGCAAAATGTCATAGGAACATCTTGGAAATTTGTAAAATTTTTGAGCTTAATCATAACTAAAATAAAATGCCTTAGTTTTTGTTTATTTTTTGAAATTGAGAAAATTATTTTCATGAGCAAACTGCAGAATGACGTGTTTTCTAGATGCTAAGGCATTTTGAGTGACCAAAAGAATATAATTTGCAAATCACTAAAGAACGACAATGAGCTTAGGAGGATATTGAGAATCAAGATGCTTAATGATTAACACAAAGACTTTTGGCCGAGAAGCGCGTGGAAACTGATAATACTAGGTCACCGTCTATCCTCATTGACGCAGACATTGACATTTCCCACGCAAGCATGAGCACTAACCAATATAGTCTTGCCACTCTCGACATCTTCTGGAATTGATGTATGATGAAACAGCCAAAACAATGGAAAAGAAAAATGTGAAATTAATGTAATGTGATTTACCTCAAATGATCCAAGCCACCAAATATTTGCTTCAGATTGCACACTAAAATATTAATGTTTATCATCCTTGATGCTTGTATCAAGTGCTCTATTCATTAGTGTTATTGTCACTCTTTCTATCTTTTTGGTTTTACAATTTGACATTCATCAAGATTGATGACAAATTTAAGTAGACCTCCTATCTCCTTGAAAGTTATGTCATAGAACTCCACCATTCTCTTCTATAGAAGCTCCAGACCCAGGAATATGTTCTTGAATTCATTGTGCTGAATGCTGCCACTTTCTCTATTGAACTCCTCTTCAATGTGGTAAGGTTTACCAATATCTTGCAAGACCCCAGCATTGAGCTTGCTCCGAAAAGTCCAAACATCTGTAGGAGTTGGAAGTAGTCTCCTGTTAATCTTGGTAGCCTTAAGAAATGAAGATTGTGACTTCTGAAGAGCATTGTAACCTTTACCACCACTGACACCATTAGTATCCATAGCTTCTTATATTTCTCATGTGGAAACTACATTATTGCTAACAAAATGTTCTATAATATCTCTTTTGACCAACTTGAACTTCTTTTCCTACATCAATTCCTTTGGCATTCTTGAAGCAAGAAAAGGTTTTAATTGCTTTGCTGGATGCAGGTTGGGGTTGATATTTTCCTTGTCAGGTTGCATTATAACCTTGTAGTTACAACAATGATAAATTCTAACATCTAGAAGAAAATATTAACAAAGAAACATCTTTAAATATATTTATTACATGATTGCTTGAATTCTTTTCTTCACACCTGCATTGCAATACTCCATTGGTTACATGTAAAGATGAAAGAGGGTGTATGGAAGTAGTTTATTATTTGAACTTCAATTAGTGAATTTCTTACAAGACCCTCTAAATGACCTTCAAAATGTCCTAATGCCTTTCCACCATGGCTTTGCAAATTTGATCAACTTTCTCTAGGTACTAAATGGGGTCTCTAGTTCCACATTAAATTTGGTTGAGATGTAGATTGGCTTTTTTTTCCCCAACTCTGAGTCTCTAGGTGTTATGTTTGTTGAAACCCTATTCCCATTTCAAATGTCATCCTAAGAATGTGAAGGGTTTGGAATTTCTTGCCCCATGGGTTTGGAGGTTGTGTGGTTAACACTGTCATTTATTCTATGCCACCCTAGCTTTGAGGCTACTGCAATGCAGGCTCATTGTGTCCAAGGACATGTTATGTGAATACCCTTGTGGATTGCTTGGGTTTGAGGTAGTCCCAAACATTGGCCATTGGCTCTTTACTCTCCCCTCCTATCTTCTCCATCTTACCTATTCCTTGTCAAAAAAAAAGAAGAACTCGAACTCGGTTCCCTAATGAAAAAGCTTCTATAATGGGCTTCTTGAGAAGATGGGACTCATGCCTTCACTTTCTGTTACCATATTATAGTAGTGATATGTGTGAACACACTTAGGACCGCCGGGGCACTTTTTCCCTCACTAGGAGGTTTTTTCCCCCGTGCATTGTATATACGCCCATAATCTTCTAGGGCTTGTTATCTTTCATTTTTGGCACTCATAATACACTACTGTGTTGTGCTCAAGCTTCCTCATCTTCTTGAAGTTGTGTGTGCATTCCTGCAACCCTAATTCCAACAATTGGTATCAGAGCAGGCTTCCTCCTCCCGGGCAGCATCACCGGCACCTGCCGCTTCATCTCCTCCGATTGCGACGAGGTTTCACGAGCGTCTGCAGGTTAGTATATGCCATGGGAAGGCCCGTAGGGCTTGTTCGTTTCAGAATTTTGATCTGAAGTCATTTCGCCCTCCGTTTTTGCATTCCAAGTACTGCGCAGGCAAAATCGTCCTACTGTGCAGATTTTCTGTCAAGATTAAAATCTGCAGGACAGGTGCCCATTCGTCTGTTTTGGGCTGTGCTACATAGCACAGGTCGATTTTATACAGGTTTACCTCTTACAGACAGCATTTACATCTAGTAGTACAGTCATTGGCCATGGCTGACAACAATGATGTATTCCGCATGTTGGCTGCTGAGGATAAGTTGGATGGCACCAACTATCCATTGTGGGCATATATGATGCGACATGTATTGGTAGCAAAGGGGTTATGGAACATTGTGCAGGGTATTGATGCACGTCCTATTGTGGCTGGGAATGCTGCAAACACATCAGAAACAGGTACTGTTGATGATGGTGCAGGCACAAGTGCTGTAGCAGCTGTTCGAGAACCACCACTTTCAGCAGAGCAGATTCGTTGGGATGGTAGAGATGCGCAGGCTCATGCCTTGATTGCGCTGTCTGTCAAACGTACCATTATCCCACATATTCGCTCCTGCAGGACTTCTAAGGATGCTTGGGATGTACTTGCCACATTGTATCAGGCAAGAAATGAGGCTCGTGTTGCTTACCTCCGAAAACAGTTGGAGAGTGAGCATAGGAACGAAGGTGATTCTATGGATAGCTTTTTGACAAAGATCAAGGATTTCAAAGAGCAGCTCATTTCTGCAGATGAAATCCTGTCAGACAGTTCACTTGTGCAGACTGTTTTGAATGGTCTACCAGATTCTTATCAGGGTTTTGCTTCCACTCTTCGCTTGATGATGAAAGGCAATCCCAATGCCTTATCATTTGAGGAGTTAGTTTCTGTTTTGCTGCAAGAAGACCAGTCAAGGCAAAACAGGAATATTATGCGTGTCGCAGATCAAGCTTTCGTTGCTAGTCAGAGAAGCGGGAAAGGTAAAGCTGGCTTTTCTTCTAGTAAGCAGAAATCTGCAAATGCTGCGCAACCAAAGAAGGAAGACAAAGATGAGAAGAAGGGTGACAAACAGAAGACATTTTGCAAGTACTGTAAGGGAAATGATCATGTCATCAAAGCGTGTCCTAAGCTGGCTGCGAAAGAGGCTAAGAAGAAAGAGGCTGGTATGGCTGTTGCAGATGCCTCTCCTTCTAACAATGAATCTGCTAATGTTGTTCAAGATACAGAATGGGCATTCAATGCGCAGTGCAGTTATGACCCATCTTTGCATGACACATGTATGTCTGCAGTAGATTCAGATGTATGGTACTTTGACAGTGGTGCCACTAAGCATATCACCTCGCAGCGCAGTTTATTCACTTTCCTTGAGTCTGCTCCCACAGGGAATACTGTCACTTGTGCCAATAACTCCTCTTATCCCGTTAAAGGAGTTGGACAGATTGTGCTGAATGTTGCAAATTGCAACACCTTTACACTTTTTGATGCATTGTATGTGCCAGGGATCAAAAAGAATCTGCTGTCAGTCTCCGCATTTGCCAAAACAGGTTTGGTTGTAAAATTTGTGGATGACAGATGTACTGTTCATGATCTCTCTTGTGGTGACATCATTGTAGCATCTGGTTCACTATGTCGAGGGCTGTATAAGCTCAATATGGATGGCAAATGTGTAGAGGATTCAGCATGTGCTATTATGGATACGCAGGCTATTTCAAATGCAAAACTGTGGCATGCACGTTTTGGTCATCTGAATTTTGCAAGTTTGCTGCACCTGCAGAAATCTGAAATGGTGTCTTCTTTGCCTAAGCTTGAGGCACCTGTCAAGCATGTTTGTGAGGGCTGCATATTGGGTAAAATGCAGCGTGCTTCCTTTCCCAAAGATGGATCAGTGAGAGCTGAACGCAGATTGCAGCTTGTTCACAGTGATGTTTGTGGTCCCATGCAAACTCCATCATTTGGAAACTACCTTTACTTCGTGACTTTCATTGATGATTTTACTAGGCATGCATGGGTATATCCTTTGAAGGCAAAGTCCGAAGTGTTTTTGTGCTTCAAACAGTTTTTGGTTATGGCTGAAAATGTGTCAGAAAGTAAGATGGGCACCCTCCGTTCAGATCGAGGGGGGGAGTATATGTCTTCAGAATTTAATGCATTTCTGGCTGAGCGTGGGATAAAACACCAATGTACAGTGCCGTATACACCACAGCAAAATGGTGTGGCTGAGAGAAAAAACAGGTCTCTCATGGAAATGGCAAGATGTATGGTTAAGAGTCAAAGTCTACCACATGGTTTTTGGCTTGAGGCTGTCATGTGTGCCACTTATGTACTAAACAGGTGTCCCACCAAAGCATTACAGGTTGTCACTCCATATGAGGCTTGGCATAGCCGCAAGCCATATGTTGGCCATTTACGTGTTTTTGGTTGCCTGGCATATGCATTAGTGCCTGTGCAACATCGCAGAAAATTGGATGACAAAGCTGTCAAATGTATTTTTGTTGGATATAGTGCTGAGAGCAAAGGCTATCGTTTGTATCATCCACAGACAAAGCGCATTTTGGTTAGCCGTGATGTTGTATTTGTGGAAGATGCAGTTCAGCCCTTGGTTTCATGTACTAAGGAGACAGATATCAGCTCACGTGATGTCTATGATACTTTGTTGCCTCTTTTCAGTGGTGCACAGTCAAGTGCAATACCTCATGAGGCAGTTTTTCAGCCTATGCAGGTTTTAAATGATGGCACAGATCAGCCTATATCTGATGCAGATGTGCATGATGCACTTGAGGATGAGAGACAAGAGATTGAGGGCTCTAGGAACATGCCTAGATGGCTGGTGCAGACTTTGCGTGACAGCAAGTTGGATGCCCCTTTGTCTAGTCGCACTCGTTCTGGCTCTCATGGTGCCTCTTATGCGTCAGATTGTTATGCATTGGCTGTTTCTAGTATGTGCGATGAAAGTGAGCCTGTTTCATTTGATGAGGCACAAAGTTCAGAAAATTGGATGGCTGCTATGCAAGCAGAATACGATGCTATTATGAAGAATAGTACATGGTCTTTATGTGACTTGCCCCCTGGCAAGAAGGCCATTGGCACTAAGTGGGTATACAAATTGAAGCGTAAGCCTGATGGCACAGTGGATCGCCATAAGGCTAGGCTTGTTGCAAAAGGTTATGCTCAAGAGAAGGGCATTGATTTTGATGAGACTTTTGCTCCCACATGTCGTATGACCACTGTTCGTAGCATCTGTGCATTAGCAGCTCATAATGGTTGGAATGTACATCAGCTGGACATAAAGACTGCGTTCTTAAATGGAGATTTGCATGAGGAGGTGTATGTATCGCAGCCTCGTGGTTTTGTTCAAAGAGGGCAGGAAAACAAAGTGTGCAGGTTAAAAAAGGCTTTATATGGTTTAAAGCAAGCTCCACGAGCTTGGTATGAAAAAATACATGCATATTTGACTGCACATGGGTTTCAGAATAGTCCAAGAGAAAGCACTTTGTATGTTAAACGTGTGGATGGTGTACATCTAATCATTGCTCTCTATGTCGATGACATGCTGCTCACAGGACCAACTGAGAGTCATATTGCTGATTTTAAGGCTGATTTGAATGCCTCTTTTGAGATGTCAGATTTGGGGCATTTGCATCATTATTTGGGGATACAATTTAAGCAGTGTGATGGAGGTATTGCTTTGTGTCAGACAAAGTATATTGAAACATTGTTGCGGAGATTTGGCCTTGAAGACTGCAAGCCTATTGCTACTCCAATGGAGACAGGTTTGAAGTTGAGTCTTCATGATGCTGGAGATCACTTTGATGTCACACTCTATCAAACAGCTGTTGGTTGCCTCATTTATGTATGCATTACGAGGCCAGACATTCAGTTTGCAGTCTCACAGGTGAGCAGATTTATGCATAGCCCAGGCATTAAGCATTGGCAGGCAGTGAAGCGTATCTTTCGCTATTTGAGTGGTACTCGTCATCTTGGGTTGTTTTATCCCAAGGGGGGATCATTGCCGCCAGATTTACATGTTTTTTCAGATTCTGACTGGGCTGGTTGTTATGACACACGCGTGTCCACGAGTGGTTTTTGCTTCATGCTTGGAAGCTCATGCATATCATGGTTGAGCAAGAAGCAGCCTACTGTGGCCACTTCTAGTTGTGAAGCTGAGTACAGGGCAGCTTTCACAGCTACGGTTGAGTGTGTGTGGCTCAGACGCCTTATGGCTGATTTGGGTGTTGGGCAGCCATCTGCCACCACCATCTTCACTGACAGTCAGAGCGCATTGGCAGTTGCGCGGAACCCAGTGTTCCATGCTCGTACGAAGCACATTGAGGTGCACTACCATTATGTCAGGGAGAGACTCTCTGCAGGAGAGATCAGTTTGGCTTATGTGCCAACACAGGATAACCTTGCAGACCTTTTCACAAAGGCTCTGCCTCGTGAGAAGTTCGAAGCTTTTCGCAAAGCTTTGGGCTTACTCCCTTTTGTGGATTCGTCCACATAGCTAGACACTTCCCTATACATGAGTGCTAGCTCTTGTTCACCGCATCACTCCAGGGGGGATTTGTTACCATATTATAGTAGTGATGTGTGTGAACACACTTAGGACCGCCGGGGCACTTTTTCCCTCACTAGGAGGTTTTTTCCCCCGTGCATTGTATATACGCCCATAATCTTCTAGGGCTTGTTATCTTTCATTTTTGGCACTCATAATACACTACTGTGTTGTGCTCAAGCTTCCTCATCTTCTTGAAGTTGTGTGTGCATTCCTGCAACCCTAATTCCAACACTTTCTACACTGTCTGTGCTTGATGTTGTGTTTTGTTGTGGTACAATAAAAGGGATACATCTCAAATATCGTACTCAATTGTTATACTATGGTTGTTGGGATACCTCCCACTTGGCTGATCGATCATTTGAGATTCTTCTATGTATTCTTCACTATTGGTTCTGCTTAAATTTAGACCTTTCAAAGCAAACACACTTTCGTTTGTGCTAGTGGAAGGATTAAATCGAACACTTCTCTACTAGTAGGAAGACCCTTGGTCATTCGATGCACAATCCTCTAGAGCGATTTTGTCTCTTCTAGTATTTTTCTAGATCCCAACAAGTGCATTTAAGAAAGTTTCAACAAGAAAAAGCCAACTTTCTAGGCCTAATTTTCTTTGTTTACTAGCGTGTGTTTACCTAAGGGTTGAGTTATTCATGACGATATAAAGATATAATTAATAACTATAATTTACAAAATAGGAAAATTTAAATAATATATAATAAAATTATATTAATACTATCATTTATATAAACACATTCACACACATGTACGTACGTGTACACACAGTCACACATGTGCATGTGAAGGGTGTGTGTGTGGCATGTGTGTGTGTGTGTGATAGAGAGAGAGGGGGGTGGGGAGAGTTTCTATATGTGTGAGTGTGTGTACGCAAGACAGGTGAGAGAAGAGAGAGAGAGTGCATGTGCACATGTATATGTGTGAGAGAGGGTTCTGTCTGTGCACGTGATAGAGACATAGAGAGAATGCATATGAGAGAGAGTCACACATGTCTACATGCACACACATGTACACATGCACGCATACACACGTGCACCACAAATACACATATATGTATACAAACACACGCATACATGCATACACACTCACTCACACACCCTTGCAAACACGTACACATGCATAGATGTATACACATAGGGACACTCATATACACACATATATGTGTATGCACATATGCATACAAGCAAAAACTTCATACTGCACAGCAATGCAGGGGGTCACCTACTTGTATTTCTAATACAAAGGATTGTTGAGTTAAATGTTGTTTTGTGTCCCAATTGGCATTGTGAGCAGATTGATATATTTTTAAAACACTTGGGTGTGAAAGGAGTATTATTTTTCTCCACTCGCAAAATGTCAGAGAGATATCTTGGAAATTTGTAAGTTTTTTGAGCTTAATCGTAACCAAAAATTGCTTAGTTTTTGCTCGTTTTTTTTTGAGAGTGACCAAAAGAATATAATTTTCAAATCACGAAAGAACGACAATGAGCTTTAGAGATATCTAATGATTAACACAAAGACTTTTGGGCGAGAAGGGCGTGGAAACTGATAATACTAGGTCGTCGTCTGTCCGAATCGGCGCAGAGGTCGACGTTTCCCACGCAATATAGTCTTGCCGCTCTCGGCTGCCGCTCTCGGCGTCTTGTGACTCGGAATCTACCGAGAACGTTTTCAAAAGGAGAGCACCATTCAGCTCATAATAATCAGAAATCTGGTTTAATATTCCCCTAAACCACCTAGTCCTGTCGGATCATTAAGCATGCTGTCCGTGTCCACCAGGCCTCATGCAGTGCTCTTCCCTTTTCCTGCACTGGGACACATCAGGCCCATGATGCAGCTTGCCCAGTATCTCGCCCGCAGGGACTTCATCATCACGTTTGTCAACACAGAACATAACCACTCTCTGATACTGCAAGCCCAGAAGAAAGCCGGCAGTGCTGGTGTGCCTGAACTCGAAGGCCTGGATATTCGCCTGGTTGGGCTTTCGGACGGGATGGCTCCTGACGAGAATCGCATTGCCGACCTGCAGAAGTTGAGCCATGCCATCCGCAGCATGGAGCCCTTGCTGGAGGAGCTCATCCGGGAGCTGCAGCAGGACCCTATCACCCCCGTCACCTGCATCATCTCGGACTTCGTTACCATGGACGTGAAAGGTATGGCTCAGAAGCTGGGCCTCACCAGGGTCTCCTTCTGGTGCCCTAGCATCGCTATGGGCCGTATCTTTTACGACATCGAGCTTCTCGAGTCTAACGGGGACATCACCTCGGACGGTAATTAACTAGCACTCGTTAATCAAATATTACTAATTCGCATAACCATACCTTAATTGATTTGCCTCGTTTTGAGTGCTACAGGTCTTGCAGCCGATCCCTCGAAAACTTTGACCCCTCTCCCTGGTGTCCCAAAGCTTCTCTCTGCTGAGCTTCCTTGGCTGATAGGAGACGAGAAGAACATTGCATTTCTTTACCACAACGTGATAAAGACATACGTAGACTTTGCATCAGCCGAGTGGATTTTGTGCAACTCTTGCATGGGGTTCGAGGGCAAGGTGGTGGAGGGCTTTAACCTCCCCCAGGATGTGTCCATAGCGCCTATTGGTCCCCTGTTTGCTTACCAATTCGATGAGGAGGGTGGTAGCTGTAGAGACAACCGGACCAGCGTGGGGTTGTGGGCTGAGGACAACGAATGCTTGCAGTGGCTCGACGGGCGGCGCGCTGCCTCGGTGGTGTACATATCCTTCGGCAGCTTGACGGTGTTCAGCAAACCGCAGCTGCAGGAGATGGCGTTGGGCCTAGAGTCAAGCGAGCAGGCTTTCCTGTGGGTTGTCCGGGAAGACCTCATGGACGGGACGCCCGCGCTGCTGCCTGACGGTTTCTTGGAGCGAACCAGGGAGCGCGGTAAGGTGATCTCGTGGGCGCCGCAGCTCCAAGTTCTGGCGCATCCTGCAGTGGCCTGCTTCGTGACGCACGGCGGCTGGAACTCCACCATGGAGGCGGTCTACCACGGGGTGCCCACCATAGCATGGCCTTACATTGCCGATCAATTCTTAGACCGGGCCTATCTAGTGGAGGAGTGGAAGGTTGGTAGGGCCATTGAAGTGGGCGAGGGTGGGCTGGTGAGCCGCCAAGCCGTGGAGGACGCGGTGCGCAGCGTGATGGAGAGCAAGGAGGGGCGGGAAATGAGTGCGCGCGTGAAGGAGCTGGGCAATCGCGTCCGTGCAAGCGTGCAGGATGGAGGCTCGTCCAAGATCACACTGGACGCTTTCATCACCGAAATGCACGACCTCGCGATACGTCGAAGAAGCAAAATGAAGTCATGAGCTTTATGTTGTGGATGGCATTTGCATTGCAGTTCAATAAGAGTGGTGCGCATGCAGGTCGTCGGGTTGCAGAGCACGCCCACACACACTACAAGGGGTCAATGAGTTAACTGTAGGATTTCGAAATTATCCCAAAATGAGAGATGAGATTTTTTTTAAAACAAAGATGTTCATTTATAGCTTTATGAATATAGATCCTCATGAAAATCATCCTTGATCTGTTTTTTTGCTCATCCGCCTAGTTCTTCATGTCATCACGTACACTAAGCACATGATGGAATAAAAACACTCACGCACACTATCGACAAACATTGTCTCAATTATTAACTCAAGGAAAAGTGTCTTATTTTTTTGAACTTTGAACACTGTCTTGTTAGATTTATTGGATTGGTACATAGAAGATAAGCACTAGATTTATTGGATTGGTACATAGAAGATAAGCACAGCGCTTGCATCAAGATCTCAATCCATATACAAAATATGAACAGCTCTCTTAACAATTTTGACGAGCATTTTTAAAGAGGAATAACTTTATGAGGGTTGTATAAGAAGCGGTTTTTTTAGCAATGTTTTATTATAGAAAATAATGTAAACATGTAAACATACAATTGGCTCATGGGATGAGTCATCTTTACGTAGTGATGAAAACCAGCAGGCATTTCCCAATCTTATCCTTGATCTATCAATTTATGTCACACAAAAGGTGCTTTTCTCCCTTCGCAAAAGGAAGGTGCTCTACAGTGCGAAGAGAAATCTCTAGGGCTCCGTGCAGATGCCTTTCTATCATAGCGAAGGTCATCTCCATAAATTTATAATTGGTTTTAATCTAATGGATCATAATTTTCATCAACTTACGATGAAGATTCTGATGGGTTTCTTGGGCGAGCTGGTGTAAATCAAGAAGGAAGAATTGGCAAGGACTCTAGGCTTGGTCATTATATTGGTAAAAAATAGACAATGAAGGTCTTGCCATTTTTCATTGCAAATACTTCGATAGCCCTGAGGTTGCATTAGTAGAACTTAAGGCAATTACAAGATATTTGGGTTGGTCTATTGTCCCCTCAAACACTAATAGAGTAATACTTGTAGAGAAATTTGAAGCTATTAGGTTTTTGCGTATGCACCTGGGGTTTAGGCTACGAGATCTTTTTATTTTTGAAATTACCTCGTAATAAGATGGATGCAAAATCTCCTAGCAGGATGTAAAAAACATACGTTTTTGAGATTTAAAGGTGAGATTGAGTTTACTTCACTTCAACATCCTCAAGCAAGCTCAAAGGTGAGATTAAGAGGTAAGATTGAGATTACTTTACTTCAACATCCTCAAGCAAGCTCAAAGGAAAAAGAAGATCTCAAAAGAGGAAATCATTTTGTTACAAGCATACTAGTAGTGTATAAACTTTATGTAATTGTCTTCAGATATATAAGGTTTCATGATACTACTTGAGCTTCAAACTTTTCACTTGATTTATAAATGGTGTGGTCATTAACAATATATCTTGGATCTTCATGTGATTCATTAGGAGTAAAATTTAAAACCTTTTGCTTATACTTAATTTCTATTACTGTATATCACCACTAAACAAGTTACCTCATTGGATTAACATCATGTATTACACCTCTATGTGATGTTCCCTTTTGAAAACCACATCATCCGACTTACCAATGAGATCATTCCATGCCTTGAGTAGACCATATGACTAAGCTTCCCTCTTTGGCAAAGTAAGGTTGATGAGCCTCCAAAATGTGCAGCAAAGTAAGGTCCATATCATAAGTACCTTAAAACTTTAAAAAAAAATAACTTTTAGATATAGTTTTATACAAATTTGGAGAAAATCTTACTAGGTACTGAGTGATACTAGTATCGCCCCAAGCTTCTACCATTGATTTGTAAAAACTTCTAATAACATTCTGAAAATTTAGTGTATCATCCATTGAAAATATTATCTCCTTATCTCTGGGGTTAACACCTAGGCTGACATTGATCTTCATTGACCACTCTAGGTGTACATGCACATTGCACACATTGTATTATTTATTTGGTACACGTAGCCTAAGTTGTTTGCCTTAGGTAATGAGGATGAGAGTGAGAGTGTGAGCTTGCTCTTGTGCAAAGTCTCCTCTTGTTCCCCTTACCCTCTTGTTAGTTCTTGTGTGTGAGAGAGAGTGTGTTGCAACGGTGAAAGTTCTCTTGTTCCTTCTTCTTGCCATGTAGCGAGTGACATGTTGTGAGGTTGTGCTAAAAGAGGGAGGTTTGTGCACTCAAGGATTTGCATATTACTTGGAGGAATATAGGGAGAGTGCAACCATCCATTCTTGGGTTTGGAATGGTGAGAGAAATCTTTGTGTGAGTGAGCCCTTAACCTTATCCTTGGGATTGTTCATGGTTGAAAGATCCCTGCCTCTTCCGCGCAACGAATACAGGGGTGCTAGCAGTAGAAGTAGCACTTCTTGCGTAAGGCAGAGCCTCTTACTCGGGGCCTTGCCCACCACCACGGATATTCGGACAAGAGACTAATCCCTCGGTTCTTTCAAAACTGAACTCGAAAAAACTTCCCTCGACATAGGTGATTCCTTCGGGATATTTTATTCTAACGTAGTCAAGGTCTTCACTAACCAAACTGATCTGACCGAACCCATAAGTCTCATATTCAGATCAAGGAAGAGACTTGCACTTGGATCATACCTCATCAAGAGGCACAGTCGTTGATTCTTTTCCATAGAACAAGGGTTATCCGGGATTTACTTCAACTATCATAATTTAATAGAATTGAGTCTCATTTTAGGGATCCATCAATCCAGCCTTATCCCATCCAACAATCCCATGGGTTAGCCAACTGCCCAACCACTATAGTGAAAGGATCCATTTAGAAATTTGGTTATGTTTTATCAATCCTGAGTACCAGGGAAAAGATTTCCTAGGCTCCCTAGCCGGCGCTTCAAGCAAACTTCAAGATAGTCACACCACTTACACACTCGATATGAAATTGCATGTTTCACAGATTCAGCTGTTTTTAAAACAATCTTTTAATGAAACCATAGTATCACTGATCATAATCCTCCAAAATATCCAGCTTGAATTCTAATTTCCAATCATTCCTTCATCAGTGTACCTATGGCATCATTGGTAACCAGAACGCTCACACCTGTTCACTCAGGGGCCTTTTCAATAGTTCCTAGCTCATAGTACCCGGCAATATAATCACATAAGAAAATCCAGATGGACTCTCCGTTGAAGATCAGCAAGATCAACCAACAGATCCATATAAAAGAGCCATAGACTCATCCATTGAGAACCAGCAATGCCAATCAACCAGATCCATACCCAAGTTCAGAAAACAGCTCTAACACCTTGTTCCATTTTCTTCCTCGACGCACGCATGGGTATCTTCGGCGACCCATTTGAGCCTATTTTTTTCCTTGCCACATCAGCCATACCCCCCTAGTTTCACTTTTTAAAGGGAATATTCTCATACTCTCTCTCTCTTACTTTTTGACTTTTCTCATACTTTCTCATACTTTTTGATTTTTTTTAATCTTCACTCTCTACAAATTGAATCTTTCTTGTCAGTTTGAAATCTCCTTTCTCATTAACTCTCCCACCATATCTCCCTTCCACATCAGCAAAACATTCTCGTATTTAGGTGGGCCCCAAAAAGTGAAAATTTTTTATTTTTTTTATTTTTTTTACATTTTGAGGAGGAAAAAACACCACCCAACCAATATGTATGAATACCAATATGTATGAATTTTTTTATCTTCACTCTCTACAAATTGAATCTTTCTTCTCAGTTTGAAATCTCCTTTCTCATTAACTCCCACCATATCTCCCTTCCACATCAGCAAAACATTCTCGTATTTAGGTGGGCCCCAAAAAGTGATTTTTTTAAAAAACATTTTGAGGTGGAAAAAACACCATCCAACCAATATGTATGATGAAAATAAAATTTTCCCTCCAAAAAGCTTGTAATTCAAGGGTCACATTAGAAGCCTATCAGGAGCCAGTACATCCATAAAACTAACTATCATGTCTCCACAACCCCATAAACATAACTAACTGTGTCAGGAACCACTATATCCACCATGAGATCCTGAAATTGTGGGACCCCAAAAATTAATATTTTTTATTTTTTTCTCATAAATATAATTTATTGATGAAAAACTCCATGTTAGTATATTTGTATATCAAAAATATCATTTTCTACTTAGAAAAATAAATTTGTGTTAAACTTCTAATAGCAAAGTTTTAACAATCTCTCTCTCTCTTTCTCTCTCTCTCTCTCTCTCTCTCTCTCTCTCTCTCTCTCTCTCTCTCTCTCTCTCTCCTCTGAGGATCTCTCTGCTTTAGCTTCTTTCTCTACTTAGCTATGGAGCCTTTGCAAGCTGTGTGTGTAGCCCCTTGTAAAGCTAGAAAACGGAAGGTTGATTTACACATTCGTATTCCTAAAGAGTATGGTAGCTCTAAAAAAACCCATCCTTCTGATGCACAATTTGTCCAAGCTTGTAGGATAGCTTCTGATGCACAATTTGTCCAAGCTTGTAGGATAGCTAAGGAGAAAAATGTATATCTTTGGGTTGATGGGCGTCTCTATCCAATTGACCCTCCATTAAGAGCAAAATGTATATCTTTGGGTTGATGGGCGTCTCTATCCAATTGACCCTCCATTAAGAGCAAACCCTCCTTTTCGCAATTTATCATCTTTTATGCAATTTGTTGGTGAAGGAGAGCTTGGCTTGTTAGGATACTGCAGAAGATTGATACAAGTGGAGCTTAGCAAACCCATATTCTCCAATCTCAATTGCAAGCAGCACAATAAATCAAGAAATCAAGTTTTATCAGAGGAACACTGAGTTGCTGATAAGAAAAGCCCCTTTCGCTCGCACAGTGAAGGAGATTCTCCAATGATATAGAACAGAGTTCTATGTGTAGGGAATTTCCCTTGAAGCATTGCAAGAAGCCTCCGAGGCTTACCTTGTTGGGCTTTTTGAAGACACCAACCTCCTTACAATACATGCAAAGAGGATTACCATATTTGCCAACAAGGACATGTAATAAGCTCGGCGCATTCGAGGTGAGCGAGACACGATCTTAAGATCTTAGATGTTAACCTTATTTTTGAAGCAACTCTTTTATTTCAAACCCCCCTTTGTAACAAGCCTATCTGGCTTTCATTTGTAACCTTCTGTGATAATTAAAATTTTAAGTTTCTCTTATAATTTCTTGGTGTCATCATGTTTGTTTAACATGGAGTGTCTATCATGTGCCAGTTTGTCACCTAAGGCATCAGAAATGCTCCTGGAGGAGACTGAGGAAGTTGTGCCAGGACAGTTTGATTTTGGCCTCTGCAACAACAGTGATGTAGGCTCAAAATTCGCACTATTCTGGCACTTCTCTCCTAGCCACTCAGGATCATTTCTGATGCATTTATAATGAAGTTAAGCAAACTAATTGTGAGAAACACTAGTTTACAAGATAAAAACACCTTTAATCATGTGTAAAAATATAGTGTTTATCATCCAATGCATCAGAATTGCTCCTAAAGGATTGGGGAAGCTATGCCAGAACAGTGTGAATTTAGGCTTTGCAGCAGTGGCGATGCAGGCTCAAAATTTACACTATTCCGACACTACTTCCCTAGCCACTCAAGATCATTTCTGATGCATTTATAATGAAGTTGAGCACTAATTGTGAGAAACAATAGTTTATAAGATAAAAACAGCTTTAATCATGTGTAAAATTACATTGTTTGTCATCCAATGCATCAGAATTGCTCCTGGAGGACTGGGGAAGCTATGCCAGAACAGTGCGAATTTAGGCTTTGCAAAGCGACGGTGCAGGCTCAAAATTTGCACTGTTCTAGCACTGCTCCCCCAGCCACTCAAGATCATTTCGAGTGTAGGCTCAAAATTCGCACTGTTCTGGCACTACTCCCCCAGCCTCCCAGGGTCATTTCTAATGCATTCACAAAAACATTGATGGTACAAACTACAAAAAATAATGATATACTTGATGAAAATAAGTTTGCAAAAACTGTATTGTATTCATAAAAATAAGAAGTGATACATCTTTACAAAAGCTTTCTTACAATATTGAGCTTCCTTCTCTTATTATTGGGTAGAGTGTGCTCAAGGAGTGATTGGGCTATTTCTTGAGGATCCGAGTCAATGCCTATGCTTTTGGCTATACCTATACGAGCAAGAAGCTTACCCCTAAATCCAGAACCAAAACATCGAGAAGGTAAGGGATTTTTTAATCAGAACTATACATTTGGTGCTCTATGCCAGCACCTTAGAGAGGGCTTTCAAAAAGAAGAGAGTGAAGGTAGATTAAATGGTGTAGTCCCTGTTGATAATGGCAATGCTTGCCATCCACAGGAAGCCGACCAAGATAGTGCGCCAATGCAGCATCATGTCCATGGACCTTGGCCTGGTCTCTGCTGCTGCCGCCGCCGCCTCTCCTAGCAAATGTGTCAATTTCAACCACCCTCTGCAATCAAAGGAAAAATCAAAATATTTTCCTATACATAATTCCCATGGTTGTCCCCTCCTTACGCTTCCTAATCTGTAAAAATATAGAAAGTGGCACAATAACCAGACAGTGTAAGGGTTAATTCTAGACATGTAGTGGAATCAGATATACCTTTCTTCTCATCAACTTGAAACTTGACTCTTCCACGTTGTCAAATCCCATGATGCTAAAGTGTTAACGCAAGTCTGCTAGGCTCCAATGCTTGCTTGCTTGCTGCCACTCGCTCAATCCATCCATTTTGCATCATCACAGCTACCTCAATAGGTATAATTTCTTCTTCTGAGGCTTGAAGTGGGATCCATGTCCCGTACTTTTGCATCTATCTTTGGTAGTGCAGATGCATGTACAAAATAGAGCATGCATTCAAGAACCTGAAAGACACTGTAGAATCTACTACATTGCACTTGTACACATCACCTTGATGTGACCAATCATTAACCTCCCAACCCTCTCCTAGTAATCCTTGAATGAGGTCAGACCGTACCTCCTTACAAATATACATTGTTTTTTTGTTTGGTGCATTGGCATGGAATTGAACATGTGCACAAAAATATGTAAAGGACAAAACCAATTTAGCCCTACTGACCTAGATGCCTTTGAAAACTTGAGTGATGTCTTGATATCACTTACCATCTTAAACTTCAAGCATAAGATGGTCCAAGCATATGGTTTGGGCCATTTGGGATTGTTGAGAGGGGGGTTGGGGATCTCTTCTAGCTTGCCAAATAAACCTGGTTTTTTATCTACAAAATATGAGTGAGAAAAGAAAAAGATATTATTCTGTACAAGATCACTTGGGCTTTGAGATACAAACATTGCCTCTCCCCAATGGATGCATGAATAGCATAGAAAACTCCAGTGAGGCTTTGGAGTGGTTGTTCCTCAACATAATTAGAGGGAAAAATATCTGCAGAGAGATAAGAAAATGGAGGATCATAAGAAAATTTAAAACAAAAAATCCAATATTAGCATGTTGTTAAAGTTGTGTTTATGTTACACTGACAATTTGAAGGAAACCTTGGTCTCGTTGGCCTTGAATGTACAGGTCTCCAAGGGTATATACATGTTGCACGATGGCAACCAATCCTTCCTTCTTAGTATGCTTGAAGCCTTGTAGTCGCCCCTTCCATGATGTAGCATATTCCCCAGTTGATGCACTCGATGTGGTCCCTTAGAGCTTGGCTGCATGTAGACCCAAGCCCCAACCCTGAATCTTGTTGAAGCATATTCCCCAGTTTGATGCACTCGATGTGGTCCCTTAGAGCTTGGCTGCATGTAGACCCAAGCCCCAACCCTTAATCTTGTTGAAGCTTAAACTTCATTCTCATCTCTTGTGTTATGCAGCACAAGCTCTTCCACCTTCTCCCTAGGTCTTCTCACATTACTGGAAGAGGCCATGGTGGTAAGAAAAGAGAAGAAGGGAAAATAAAAGCTTGTTTTCCAACAGAGGAGTGGAGAGGAGAGAAAGTTCAAGGTTTTCAGTGCAGCAATGGAAAGCTTAAAAGAGGGTTAGAGTTTGAGAATAAGCTTCCTGAACCTAGAGTAAACTAAAGAGGGATAGAGTTTCTGCAGGCAATGGAGAGGGAGGGAGCTTGAGAGAGAGAGAGAGAGAGAGAGAGAGAGAGAGAGAGAGAGAGAGAGAGAGAGGGAGAGAGAGAGAGGGATATTGAGAAGGAGGGAGCTTGAGAAGGAAGGAGAGCTTGAGAGGGATGGAGTTTTTGCAGCAATGGAGAGCTTAGAAAAGGAAGAAAGAGAGAGAGGGAGCTTGACAAGGAGGGAGAGCTTGAGAGGTATGGAGTTTCTACAGCAATGGAGAGCTTAGAAGAGAAAGAAAGAGGTTCAAAATGAGCTTTCCAAACCTAGAGTATGTTGGGCGGAAGTTTGAGAGGGAAAACACACTTTTGGGAAAAAATTAATTTTTTTAATTTTTAGGGTTTTTAATCTGCGCGATTCTAGGTGGGGGGGACCTCTAAGTTTGGGCCCAAGAGGTAGGGGGACAAGAGTAGTAATTAGGCCCCATTAGCAAACCAAAGCCTAGGTCCCCTAGGGTCAAAGAAGTCAAAAATGTGCACCCACAGCCCTCTTCCCTATTGGTCCATTCCTAATCAAAAGTTAATCTAAGAGGCCCTCTTTGGGTCCCAAAAATTCCTAATGGTATCCAAATACAACCATCAAAACCTTATCGTGTTCTGGTGATTCTTGTGTGAATAACCATCTTATATTACTACATATTAACTCTTTGCAGATGGATTCAAGTGCATCTCTATCACAGACACCAACAGTAATGACGCTATACAATGTTTTGCACAATATTAATAATGCCCGAAGATATTGATGACATCCCTACATTTTATTTGCTATCTTTCCAAATTAAAGATCTCTTGTATTTTTTGATATCGGATCTATATGCAGTCTTTAACCTTAGGGAGGACTCCTACCTCGCAATTATTGTGCAAAATCACGAGGAGGATGATAATTTTGTAGACACGGAGGGGTAGATAAGTACCTTCTTCTCGACTCCAATTTTAAGTACCTTCTTCTCGACTCCAATTTTAAGGATACATAACTCCTTACTATTGGGGAAGCCTTGCAAATGATATTTAGAGATGTTCCCATCTAAGGAGAAATGTAGAATATTCACAAAAAACTCAATAGTTTTGATATGGGAAAGAATGTTGATCTACGGGAGTCCTCAAGGGGATGGATGAATGTTGAGTGAGGCAATTCCTCAACTAATCTTTGGATGGATGATTTACTTATTTACGATGAAAATCCAAAGGTGTGTATGAATGAATGGATCATCCACACTTTTTGATAGCTGCTATGTATGTGTTTTGTTTCCTTATTAAAATGAAACATGTTGCTTGTTTGCATCGTCTATGAAGGCGATTTCATTCATCGAGGCAAAGGCTCACGCATTGAAGGATTGGGAAATGAATCTGCCTTTGGAGAATACATAAAATCCTTCAAATTGCCATAATTTGTTATATATCACTAGAAGTTTTTCGACAATGCAAGTTTTCCATTGTTTGCAATCAAGACTTTGTCTATATATCTTGGGGGCTATCCTATCAGATGGAATAAAAACAAGATAATGCTTCTAGAAAAGCGAATGTCTTTGTGAGTCTTTGATCAGGGGCCTGGCATTTATGCCTTTAGAAGACCTTACCACTTGACCTACATAGCATATGCACTATCATGTGGAATTAAAGATAGTCGATTGCTTAAAAATTTTGGAAAAAAGGAGTTCAATTGAAGATCATGCAGACAATGAGGCAACTCCAAAAAGGAGAAGGTTTAGTGATTTTTCAGTGTGATGATGATCATGATACTCATCAATATTGTATACAAAGATAACTAGAATTCAATTAATGTAGTTTTGTATCATTACATTCTATTAATCGAGCGGCACGATTTACATACATCATTTTTTCTCTCCACATGTTAGGTGCTTCAATAGGTGTTGAATTTCTAAAGTCTTTAGCTCTTTTATGTTTCCTCTCCTCTGTTTCTTTAAGTTTTGGGTGGATGCATGGTAAGGTGGTACACTTTGGACCAATAGAAATAGTGGTTTTTGGGTTGTGGTTTGCAACTTGGAAATAAACTTTTAATTGGAAAAAAAAATGAAAATATTTTGAAAACTAACAAAAGAAAATGTACATAATTAAAAAGATAGTGGGGGGGGATAGCTAAAAGTGGCGGGGTATTTATTATTTTTTGTATGCATTTTCTACGTGCACTGTCTCATTCGAAAAACTCAGAGCCAACATATCTCTTCTCTCTTTTTCTCCTCCACCATTGATAGAGCTGCTTGAGAACATGTGTCCATCTTCGATGCTAACTCGAAGGGAATAAAGGTGGCCCTTCTCTCTCTCTGTCTTTGTCTCTCTCATCGCTCATCTCTCATCAACTTGATAATCAAGCTCCACAGATGTTGGTGGTCTTGAGCTCAATATATGAGAGACAAGGAGAGCATGTTTGCTTGTCTAACCAATGTTTGCTTGTCTAACCAATGTTTTTTGCATGCCAGAAGTGGGCACCCACCAAGTTTCACCTCCTAAAGTTAGAGATAGAGCCATTGAAAGAATTTTGTAGGACTTCAAAGGATTTTTCTAGAGTGTATGGTCTCAATATTGAGGGGGATGATGCAAGGCATTTGACTCCCAAATGAGGCACCACAAAAGAATTGGCAAAAGCTCCCTGAGATAGACAAGAAGGTGATGTTGCGAACGGCAAAGTAGGAGCACTACCTACCCTTGTATACATTATATAAACAGGTTTACCAAACTACACCCTTAAACTATTCTGTGGGTTTTAAATTTACCCAAGGCTACGTCTACCAAGTCTACACACCGGTCCTTTGTATACATTATATAAACAGGTTTACCAAACTACACCCTCAAACTATTCTGTGGGTTTTCAATTTACCCAAGGCTACGTCTACCAAGTCTACACACCGGTCCTTTGTATAGCTTTCTTGTCTTGGTCTAATTCTTTTTCTGGGATTGGAGAGGTTTTGAAAGAAATCTTCTTGCTTTTACACCCCCAATGGATGGTTTCAATGGAACATCCTTCTCACTTGTTGATCTCTTTGTGTCTTGCAAAATACGAACATTTTTCCCATGTAGTCCAGTGTCTGACAACACTTTCTTTAATGATGCAATAGCTTCCTGTCTCTCCTCCACCTCCTTAATCTTCCAAGAAGAGCCAATGTAAAAAAACTCTAGTTTCTCTATCATACGACACAAGGCATGCAGGGTACATATATGCACATTGACTAGAGGAATGGTAAATACAGGATGAAAGTTCTCATCAATCAAGTTTCAGTTTGGTGGCCTTCTCCACCACTTACAATCTAGTTCTTTTACAGGGCCCATGCAAAAGAGACATGGTGACTTTGCATTAGCTCACTTGCTACAATTAAATAAGAAATTAAGAGTCTTTAGGCCACCTGCAAGATGCCAGTCAACCTCGAATTCTACCTTGTTGTGTAAGTGTTCTTGTCCCATCTATTTGTTGGCTGACCAACTCAGGAATTGTGTATGATGAAACACCCAAAATAATGTTTCATGATCTTCTTTCTTGTCTTGTACATATTTCAATAGATAATATCAACAAGCTATGTAGAAAAAAGAAAAATGTGAAAATGTAATGTGATTTACCTCAAATGATCCAAGCCACCAAATATTTTCTTCAAACTACACACTAAAATAATAAGGTTTATCATCCTTTATGTTTGTATCAAGTACTCTATTCATCACTATTATTGTCACTCTTTCCACCTGTTTTTGTTTGATAATCTCACATTCATCAAGCGTGATGACAAGTTTAAGTAGACCTCTTATCCCCTTGAAAGTTATGTCATAGAAGTAGACCATTCCCTTCTACAAAATCTCCACACCCAGGAATATGTTATTTAATTCATTGTACTAAATGGTCCCACTTTCTCCATTGAACTCCTCTCTTCAATGTGGTAAGGTTTACCAATATATTGCAAGACCTTGGCATTGAGCTTGCTCTAGAAAGTCCAAACATCTGTAGGAGTTGGAAGTAGTCTCCTATTAATCCTGGCAGCCTTAAGAACTAAAGATTGTGACTTTTGAAGGGCATTGTGATCTTTACGAGACTGACACTATTAGTATCCATAGCTTCTTGTATTTCTGATGTGGAAACTACATTATTGCTAACAAAATGTTCTATAATATCTCTTTTGACCAACTTGAACTTCTTTTCCTACATCAATTCCTTTACCATTCTTGAAGTAAGCAAAGGTTTTAATTGCTTTGCTGGATGGAGATTTGGGTTGATATTCTCCTTGTCAGGTTGCATTATAATCCTATAGTTATAACACTAATAAATTCTAACATCTCGAAGAAAATATTAACAAATCAACTTCTTTAGATACATTTATTACTTGATTGGTTGAATTCTTTTCTTCACAACAACTGAGCCAGGCTTCATTCAAGGTCTTAAAGTTTTTTAGCTTTCTCCTCCTTTATCTATTTCCAATTTTAGTGTCCTTTTCCCTATATCTCCTTACTTTTGTCCTTAATCTTGTAATTTCAATCTCATTTTCCTCCAATTTCTTTCTGAGGGCTTTGCAATCTTATGTTGAACGGATGAGTTTGGCTACTTGATGTTATTATTATTCATGATGATATAAAGATATAATTAATAACTATAATTTACAAAATAAGAAAATTAAAATAATATATAGTAAATTTATAATAAAATTATATTCATACTATTATATATAAGCACATTCACACACACGTACATACGTGTACACACAATCACATGTAAACATGTGGAGTGTGTGTCATACGTGTACACACAATCACATGTAAACATGTGGAGTGTGTGTGTGTGTGTGTGATAGAGAGAGGGGGGAGGAGAGAGAGAGAGAGTTTCTATATGTGTGAGAGAGTGTGTATGCAAGATAGGTGCGAGAAGAGAGAGAGTGCATGTGCACATGTATATCTGTGAGAGAGGGTTGTGTCTGTGCACGTGATAGAGACATAGAGAGAATGCATGTGAGAGAGATTTGCACATAGACACATGCACACATACACACGTGCACCACAAATACACACATATGTATACAAACACATGCATACATGTACACACACTTGCAAACACATACACATACAAGATGTATACACATAGGCACACTCATATACACACATATATGTGTATGCACATATGCATACAAGCAAAACGTTCATGCTGCAGCAACGTGGGGGTCACCTACTTGTATTTCTAATGCAAAGGATTGTTGAGTTAAAAGTTGTTTTCTATCCCAAGGCATTGTGAGCATATTGATATATTTTTAAACCACTTGGGTGTGAAAGGTGTATTACTTTTCTCAACTCGCAAAATGTCATAGAGATATCTTGGAAATTTGTAAATTTTTTGAGCTTAATCACAGCTAAAATAAAATGCCTTAGTTTATGATTAACACAAAGACTTTTTGGCCGAGAAGAGCATGGAAACTGATAATACTAGGTCATCGTCTATCCTCCACAGCGTAGATGTAGATGTTTACCATGTAGGCATGAGCACTAACCAATATAGTCTTGCCGCTCTCAACGTCGTCTGGAATTGATGTATGATGAAACACCTAAAACAATGTTTCATGATCTTCTTTCTTGACTTGTACATATTTCAATAGAGATAATATCAATAGGCTATGCAGAAAAAAGAAAAATGTGAAGTTAATGTAATGTGATTTACCTTAAATGATCCAAGCCACCAAATATTTATTTCAGATTACACACTAAAATAGTAAGGTTTATCATCCTTGATGCTTGTATCAATTATCTATTCGCCAGTGTTATTGTCACTCTTTCCACCTTTTTTAGTTTGACAATCTCACATTCATCAAGCTTGGTGACAAATTTAAACAGACCTCCGTCATTGACATTAGGAACTCAATGGAGTCTTCTTGGGCCCTTTTATTTGGCAGTTTAAGGGAGTCAAACCTTTTCTCTTAAGAAGAAACGTTTTCTAATTTGAAGCTTCAAAATGGCTACTTTATTCGAATTTAAATTTTGGGGGAAAAATGGAATTTAAAATCTAGCGGATAAAACCATATCATGTAACATATCTATGGAAGGCTCTTGATGCGTAGATCACGGATCTGTAATCTCCGCTCAAATCGGAGCTTGTATGTAGAAGTTATGGAGGTCCGAAAATTGTAAAATTGCCCCCTCCCCTTTTTGGGGGGAAAAGTGCACCCTTTGACCACTCTTACACCTCTCTTACAAAACCATGGTTTTTGCTTACATGGCGGGCTCCTATTTGTCAAAAAGTTAAACGTTTCCATAACCTCATGGCAAATTAAAGGGCCCAAAAAGACTCCATTGAGTTCCTAATGAGCTTGCTCCGGAAAGTCCAAACATCGGTAGGAGTTGGAAGTAGTCTCCCGTTAATCTTGGTAGCTGTAAGAATTGAAGATTGTGACTTCTAAAGAGCATTAGAACCTTTACGACTGACACCATTAGTGTCCATAACTTCTTATATTTTTGACAAAATGTTCTATAATATCACTTTTGACCAACTTGAACTTCTTTTCCTATATCAATTCCTTTGTCTTTCTTGAAGTAAGCAAAGGTTTTAATTGGTTTACTCGATGGAGATTGGGGTTGATATTCTCCTTGCCAACATTATAACCCTGTAGTTACAACAATGATAAATTCTAACATCTAGAAGAAAATATTAACAAAGAAACCTCTTTAAATACATTTATTACCTAATTGCTTGAATTGTTTTCTTCACACCACCTGAGCCTGGTGTCAAGGTTTTAAAGTTTTTTAGCTTTCTCCTCCTCTATCTTTCTCCAATGCTAGTGGTGTCCTTTTCCCTATATCTCCTTACTTTTTTCCTTAATCTTGTAATTTCAATCTCATTTTCCTCCAATTTCTTTATGAGGTCCTTACAATCTTATGTTAAACCGAGGAGTTCAGCTACTTGATGTTATGAATAGTCTTTCACCATCTGCATACATAACAATGGATTTACAATATCCTAGCAATCCATCTACATACGTAACAATGGATTTGCCATATCCTAGCAATCCATTGACTCCATCTCATATAAAATGTAACAGAGTAGTTGGGTTTGAGAAGGGAGCTGGATGGGAAGCGGTCATAGGGTTGATATAGTAAATTGATCAATCACACTAAAGAACTATACGTTGCAACCCTACCATTCTCATGTTTTCCTTAACGTTTGATGTGAGAGGATTGCATAGTTTTTTCTGCGCTTTTGAATGGGCTCATACTACTCACTATCAAGATTAATGTGCAGATGATTTTCTTTTTATCGTCTTGATTAATCTGGTTAATTGAAGGGTTACTTGCATTGTAATACTCTATTGGTTACATGTAAAGATGAAAGAGGGTGTATGAAAGTGGTTTATTATTTGAACTTCAATTATACCGCCACAACACTTCATTAATTAAGAGGAAAATCTTAGTGAAGAAGATTTGAAAATATAGTTGTAGCCTCATTAAATATCAGAACAAGATTCAAAAATATGGTTGTAGCCTTAAATATCAGAAAATAAGGTTACGACAAGCTTGCAACCTTTCTTATATATCAGAATGGTGATTTGGAATAACATATACATTTTGAGATTCAGACGTTTTGGTATTTTTTAAGTTTTCTCTAGTGAGAGAAATTTAGTGAATTTCTTACAAGGCCCTCCAAATGACCTCCAAAATGTCCTAATGCCTTCCCACCATGGCTTTGCAAATTTGATCAACCTTCTCTAGGTACTAAATGGGGTCTCTAGTTCCACATTAAATTTTGTTCAGATGTAGATTGGCTTTGTTTTTCCCAACTCTGAGCCTCTAGGTATTATGTTTGTTGCAACCTTATTCCCATTTCAAATGGCATCCTAAGCATGTGAAGGGTTTGGGATTTATTGCCCCATGGGTTTGGAGGTTGTGTGATTAACACTGTCATTTATTCTATGCTACCCTAGCTTTGAGGCTGATGTAGTGTAGGCTCATTGTAGTCTAAGGACATGTTATGTGAATACCCTTGTCGATCCCTTGGGTTTGAGGTAGTCCCAAATATTGGCCATTGGCTCTTCCCTATCTTCCCCATCTTACCTATTCTTTGTCAAAAAGAAAAAGAAGAACTCGAACTCAGTTCCCTAATGAAAAAGCTTCTATAATGGGCTTCTTGAGAAGACGGGACTCCTACCTACACTTTCTACACTGTCTGTGTTTGATGTTGTGCTTTTTTGTGGAATACTTGTCTCTAATGGTATAATAAAAGAGATACATCTCAAATATCGTACTCAATTGTTATACTATGGTTGTTAAAAGAGATACATCTCAAATATCGTACTCAATTGTTATACTATGGTTGTTGGGATACCTCCCACTCCACTGATCGATTGTTTGAGCTTCTTGTATGTATTCTTCACTATTGGTTTTGCTTGAATTCAGACCTTTCAAGGCAAACACACTTTCATTTGTGCTAGTGGAAGGATCAAATAGAACTCTGTAAAATTCAGCATGTGCTGTGCAAATTTGGCATCTGCATCCCGAACGGTCAATCATGCCATTCTACACGTATACTTGGAATTAGTCAAAATTCTCCTAGGGAAAGTTTAGCCATATCCTAAGCTACCCACAACCCAAAGATGGGCCCAAACCGACCACTAGTTGATCCAAATTTTGTAAAAAACTAGTCTTGGGAAGTCACCATTTTGTGTCATTTTTAGCTTCCATTGAAGGAGCTTCTAGACTTGTGGAATTTCACTCAACTAAGGGCAATAGATTTGTGCCAAAATCCCCATCAAATCTACCTTATAAATGCTCAATTTGATCCTCCAAGCTACTACTAATCAGCCTTAACCATTATCATTAAGGGGTCATTAGCAAAAATTGCTCAAATTGAAGGTTAATAGCTGATTCCTTAGGTCACATTAATCCTTGTTGAGAATGAAATCACAGATCATTTGATATTGATGGGAATCATTTGAAGCTAGTATAGAACTGCTAACAGTATCCAAGAGCTAAAGAATTTGGGATTAAGCATTGGTTCATTGCATTTCAAGTATCAAAATAAAAACTCTTTGCATTTTACATTAGTCACATTGCATTAAGCTTGAAATCTGAGTCTATTTACCAAAATGTACTAGATTAGACACTGCCAACAGCAGCAGCAGTGAAGTAAAACACAAGCTCATTGGTAAGACCTTCTCAAATGGTAAACATTTACACTTCAAAGCATCATTTGGGGAAGGGTTAAATCCTTGGGAAACTTGTCATGGAAAAATACATGTGCATAAATATCAAAAGCAAAGAAAAGATGCATTTACATAAAATCTAAACATGTCTAAGGCACAAGTGCATGAGATGACCATAGCTCATTGCATGGCGTCCACGCTAAATACATTAAAGGAAGCATCAAATCACCAACCATCAAGTGGTAGCAAGAAGAACGGTGTTCACACCAAAAGAGCTATCAAAGAGCCAAGATTCAATAAGCCAAAGAGTAAAGACCAAGAGCCAACAAGCATCCAACAATGCAAAGAAGAAAAAGAACAACATTGACATGAAGAACGAAGAAAGCAACAATGGATCTTCGTCAAGAAAAAGCAAGGAGATCTCAAACTAGAAATAGCACTAAGCAAGCAACATTGAGATACCACCACTACCCTAGCCATCTGTTGTAAAAGAGGGGTCACCATATGAGTAGACACCCATCTTATCATTTCATATGAGTAGACACCCATCTTATCATTTCATCTTGTTTGCTATGTGTATCTACCTAACCACCTAAGAGTAGCCAGTTGAGTACCTATGGGGGCTAATGATTGTTGTAACTCACATCCGACCATCTCTAAAAGTAGCCCCTGAGCTAGAAAGTAACCAAGCCAAAGAGCCTCTAAGTTACCCCAGCCAAGTTAAAAATGAGGGAGGGTGATGACATGTTGTAAGAAACCGACATCTAACCACATTGAGTAACCCAAATATTTGTCACCAAGGGGGGGTGTTAAGAAATGTGGTGCCAAAGAGCACAAGGAAGAGATAGGGAGTGAGAACGAGTAGCCAAGAAAGTGCAAGACATAGAATAGAGCCACATGAGAAAAGGGATATATCCCACATTGATGTACAAGCCCAAGGGTGTACCTCCACATATAAAAGGGGGCCATTTCAAGCAATGAAATTGTATCACTTGCATACATCTCAAGCCTCTTTATTATGGGCTACTACACCTCCAAGAGAGAACTCAATGCATTCACCTAAAGGATGAGCAATAGATCACAACTGTTGTAGGGCACTTACCAATGCTTCAAACTTGAGTCCCTTGAGACCTCGAAGCTCACTTGTTAAGCTCCAAACCTCCAATCTCCACCTCCACGCTATCACCGTAGAGTCGCTTGCACCGTCGCATAAGGAAATCACTCTCTCTCACTCTCCCACACAAGCATGAATCATACAAGCATAGAAGAGGAACAATGCTAGAATGCTCTCTCTCTCAATCTCTGTCAAGACACAAGGAAGAGCTCTCTATAGCATAAAAGGGGATTGTGTCTTTTTATTATGAGAAAATGCCTTATATACATTTGGCTCTTATTCACACTTGGACGCCCAAAACTTACTTAACTAGGCCTTGGGTAGCCAATATCTCATAATGTACAACTTTTATATAACCATTTCATGACAGTTATTAATGTCCTCAATTGGAGGATCATGTTTGTTAATCCAAAATGGGATTAACATCCCCCCTTCCTAATGTAGGTTCTATGTGTAGAACCTGTTACCGAGGTCTAAAGACCTGGTCACACCAAACTCATGTCGGTAGAAATTTTTTCGTGACTGGAGCTTTCTGAGTGTACATTTGAACGCTGAATGGGAGCGCAAAAATCCTATGTCCACCATGTCTCCGAACATGACATGCACATGTAGCCCGTAAGACATCTTAGACCATGGTAGTAGAGCATCATGCCCCTGTCGGCGGATGGCCCTTGATTCATGTCGAAATTCAATTTCTCAGCTTCATAGCCATCATAGGGCTCCTTAGGTCGATCAATCAACACCACCAGTAATTTAAAAAATCTAACGCTTGCCATAATTGCTGGGTCCGAAATTCTTCGCCATTCTTGTATCCATGTAAGCATTTTCTTTCTTTGCTCCCGTATGTCTGCAAATGTTGTTTTGGCATGAAGATCAAAAAGTTGTAGCAAACATGGGACTCGTGCCTTTTGGCTTCCTATTGAAACTCCAGCGGCGTCCATCTTCTCTTAACTGGCATGTATAATGGATCAGCCTGTTGTGTTGGTGGCGCGCACATATAGACCTGGCTGTACTCCAAAATTGTGAAGTACTCCTTCCACCAATCTGGTTGTATTCCAAAATCTTCCAATTTGGGTTGCACCTCATCGGTGATAATGGTGGCATAGCTGCCTCTTGTGTGTATAGGGTATGCCTTCCTCCACATTCGGAAGCAGTAGCTAATCATGAGGGTGACGATTCTTATTTCGAGTAGGTCAGCTACTTGGGGGTTTGCCAACTTTATGTGCTTTGCCAGGACCCGACACCAACTACAAAGGTTTAACCATATAGGATGTAATGGGTAAAAGAAGATGTCTTGTGGATTAGTTAATACTATGACCCCCCACAAAATTTCCATTATTATTGTAGGGTCATCATCTTGTTCAGTATTTTGTTTAATTAGGGTCAATTCACCTAGGCCTATGTCTTCAGATAGATTTATATCAAACTAAAGTAAAGAGAGGGTTAGTGTAGACAAAAACAAAGTGAGAGTTTGAGGAGGGGCTCGAGGAGTTACTGGCAATTGACCCAACTCTAAGGCATGCTCAAGGAGTAGGCATAGGTAACCGTTAGGCCCTGGTCGCTAACTTCTATCTTGGATTGCCAACCGACATTCTAACTCTTGTAAGCGAGAGTCAGTGTTGTTGAGGAGATTTGAAATTGCAGTTTCCCAAACCATCCTTGTAGCATCTAACTCCTCGAATCTTCGGGATGTGTCATCCTAGCACGCCTGAACGTTGCTCTCGGGGGGGTCACTATTTGTAAATCCTCTATATCACGTATGTTCAAGGCCTATTTAAAAAGTCCCTTATCTGTGAATTTTTTAGTGAATATAATGTATCCTTTTCTATTTAAATCTGTAATTTTTTTTAAAATACAATAAATAAATCTCCTCTGTAAATATATTTCTGTAACTTTTAAATATTTAAAATGTCCTTCTGTTGAACCCACGTGATACTTACATATTTATACGAGTGACCCCCACGAGACGTTGCTTCTCTTTCTTGAGCTTTAGTGATTGTTAGAGCCTTGTGGTAGCCAAACCTCTGAATGTCCTAAAGTTGCTGGTGTAATTTGTTCCATTCCTTCTTGGTGGGCCAATTATTTCCTTTGCATTTTGACCTGGCTTGCACTTATAGTGTCGTTAAGTGTTCTTATTTTTTATGTATGGGCCTTTTTTTTGTTTGTTCTCTCTCTTGTTGTAAGTGAGTTGTCCTATCCTCCGCTGCTTTCAGATGTGAGGTTAGCTGCTAGACCCAGCTTTGCAAATATATACATTAAATAGTGGCCAGCTTTGGAATAGCCACGTGGAGGCCTTATGGGGCTACCAACTCGAGGTCTAGAAGGAGCGAAGGCATGAAGAATGGAGAAGGTGGCAACCAAGAAAAGAAGAGAGGGTCTTTCTGCAGAGCACGAGGAGAGCCAGAGAAGGTGGTCGCCTAGAAAAAAACCGTCAGGTGCATTGAAGAGGTCGCCGAGTAGAAGGAGAGGAATCGCCTTCTGGGGTGTTGTTACTGCAGAGAGAGGGTCTCCTTAACAGTGGTTTGGTAGAGGCTGGGTTTGGCAGGCTGACGAGTGAGTGATAGGTGCCGTGCTGGTCGAGCTGCTGTAGGCGTGGAGGCGCAAAGGATGGCGTCGTGTGGTGACTGGAGCCCTGGTTTTAGCAGGCTGGCGAGTGATCGTGCTGAAGAGCCTAGCTGGTGATATGGCGAGAACCAACAGAGAACGCTGAAGTGGCGGCGAGGAGTGGTGGTAAGAGAAAGAGGACCGCCTTGGGGGTGATTCAGTAGGGGCGACGGCTAGAAAGGAGAAGGGCTGCCAAATAGAGAAAAAACTGGCCTTGCGCAGGTGCTGCAGAGCCACCTGGAGGAGTTGGCCGTAGATGCTGCCTAGAGGGTGCTTCTTCAGGAAGGGCATACAGTGCTAGGTTCTTGAAACCTTGAATTGTGCATGGTAAGGGTCTAGTGGACATGTGAACCAAGTGTGGTTCAGTTTCTTTTGAGTCGTGGGCTGCTATACAGCCACAAAAAAGGGAAACAAATCTATTGCAAGATTGCAAGGCGGGTGATGCTATGTGAGCTATGAGAGGGAGTGTGTGATGTGTTAATAACGGAAGTGGTGGCAGTTGTGAACTTGTCTTTGTGTGATTGCTGGCCTGCTGATGTGATCAGGCTAGAGCTTGACAAGCTTCTATCATATTTTCTGTGTTTGTGTTTGGACAATTATAAGTTCCTCTATGTACTCCGCCGATTGAGTTGCAGATTAAGCAATAGAGGTGTCTTGCTTTTTCAATTTGAGCCTGTGGTGTGTGATGGTGGTGGATGGATGAGGGTACAAGAGTAGGGATATGAGTAAAGGTGTGGTCTACTGCTGATTTTCTTTCCAGCTAGAGAAGCTGGTGGTGCCTCTTGTGCTTGTGAGTGTTCCGAAGGTGGTGAGTCGGCGAGCTATAGCTGCATCCTATGTTCCTGAGCTGCCTCACAGTGGGCATGAAGTGTTGTGAGCTCATTGGTGTGGGTGACCTCCTTTTGAAGTTAGCTTGTTCTAACTTTGCCTTGAGGTCTACATTTTCCTTGATTCTTTGTACAATTGTTTGGCTGAGGACCATATTATTGCTTTTCAAGGCTTTATACCTGTTCTCTTGCTCCTCTGTGGCCTTCAAGCTTTTCATTATGACATCTTTATGTGTGGATTCATGTGCTACTGCCAAGTGGTCTTTTAAGGTTTGCACTTGTTTGTATGAGTCGTTAACCTACTTCCAAAGGGCAGCGTTATGATCGTGGAGCATGTGCGTTGTGAGGAGGTGGCAACGCCAGACCTTTTGTTCCTGTTCCCAAAGTGCACTTGTGCTTGCACCGTCTTTGAGCCCAGCTTGAGGTTGTGGTTCAGCAGCTCATCCAGCCCTTCCATGGTCTCTTGCATGAATTGCTGATAGTCGACTTTTTGTAGGAGGGAGGCTAGCTGGGGTATTCTTTCCTCGTCTTTCAACGGCCTTTTTTTGCTTGGGCTTGAGGGCTCTGCACTTCTTCGTCTTTTTCTTGCTTCATTTTGGGTTGCCGTTTCATGTACTTGAGCCGTTGCCGCCTCAACGCCTTATGTTTCCTCAGGCTATACTGATGCTTCTTATTCGGGCGCTATCTCTGTTGGCGTGTCTACCACCAGAGGTAAATCTTTGAGTGGGGATAGATCCGTGAATATCTGCTGAGCCGGCTTGTCGGGGGAGTAACTTGCTGCATGGGCTCCTGTGTGGCTTGACTAATTGTGGTCTCTTGTAATGCTTCTTAGTATGTCCAAATTTCCTGTGCCACTTTTGCCTCTAATCTTTGCGATTCGGTAGCTATATCTGGAATGATCCCCCTCATTTTCTTCTCTGTCTTCTTCTTTCTCCCCTTCTTGATTTCCTTCATTATTGCCTAAGTCTCCATTAAGACAACTTGCCCCTCTTGCATGTCTTCAGCTGTTAGTGTTGGTTGTTCTGGCAGAAATGTCAGTTATTGCAAGTGCTCCACTGGTTTGGGCTCTGGGAGAGGCATTTTTGCCACGTGATTAAGAACTTGGGTGAGCAGGTATGGGTTGAAAATCTTGGATTGGTGGGCCTTCAAATAGTTCTCCATCTCTCTATGGACATAGTAGGCCCAATCTCACCACGTGAAATGGTGAGGTTCATGAAACTATAGGGTTTCATGAACCTGCAAGCCATGAAGTTAGATTGCGTGAACTTAGGTTGCGTGAACTTAGGTTCATGAACCGGTGAGGTTCTGTGAAACACTGTTTCGCGTGAAGTTATGTTTCATGAACCGGTGAGGTTCCGTGAAACACAGATTCCATGAAACGGTGAAATTCCATGAAACACGGTTTCATGAAGCTAGGCTCCATGAACCGGTGAGGTTCCGTGAAACCGTGAGGTTCCGTGAAACACAGTTTCGAGAAGTTAGGTTCTGTGAACCGGTGAGGTTCCATGAAACATTGAGGTTTCGTGAACCAGTGAGGTTCCGTGAAAGAGTGAGGTTCCGTGAAATGGTGAGATTCATGAAACTACAAGGTGATAATATCATGAAACTTTAGTGAAGGTGCCGTTTGTTATGTTATTGGTTTTCCATTTTTTCTTTCATTGGTTAAGGTGCCGATTGTGCTTAATGCATGTGAGGATACTGTGAAGAAATCTTAGAATAATTATGATTCGGTAATTTATGCACAAGTATTGCCAAGAAGATATTGATCAATCATAAAGATCAAAAAATAAAAAGGAAAAAGAAAATGAAAAGGGAAAGATTCAAGCTCCCACCTCGATAGAAGATAGTCGATTATAGCACAAAATCCGGAACGGAAGATACACAACGATCAGTAGAGCGAAAGCGCAATCGAAAAGCAAAGGTCACACAATGCAAAATGGCGAGAAAGGAAAGAAGTTGGATTTTATAACCCAGCCATCGGACAGGGCGGTTGCCCTAATGAAGAAAATCATGTGGAATTGTTTGATTGGCCCGTGAGAAATGATCCTTTCATGACGTGAACTTGTGTGAACTAGTTCTTCATGGCATGAACGTTTTTTAATTGGTTCACGATGTGAACTCTTTTTGAATTGGTTCACGACGTAAACATTTTTGAACTATGAATGCACAAGATCGATACCTTCTATTTTTTCTTCATACTCAAGCAGTCACACATGCACATAATGAGTGAATGATACCCTGCTTACCTTGTACCCAACCATTGGATACCTTCATTTTGTATTGCCACGAGAACCAAGATGACACACCTAGGCACTTCTGTGATGCAATCATTTTAGTATTATGTGGGAGTTTTTAATTCTTCCTTCCACCCAACTGAACAATGTTTTTACTACGTCCTGTGGTAGAGGGCTTCTATCCATGTCCCTTTGCTGAACTTCTTTGTTTCTACCTTTAGGTTCCTTGTTCAGTTCTGTGAGACTGGAGTGGCTACTATCATTGTTTTGGCAATTCCCAACCCATTTTGCTGAGTTGCCTTTTTCCTCCACATAGGTTGGCGAGGTTCCCGCATGGGTTGGGAGTTGATGCTACATGCTTTTACTACTCTCTATTTTGTGACTTGAATTGCTTGTGGTGTTGGCCAATGGAGTGGGGTTTGGGTACCCATATTGCCATATTGCCTTGGTAGTATCCTTGTGCTCGCAATAAGTCTTTTCGGACCCATTGCTTATGGAACCCTTATGGGCTATTGGGACATAAAGCATCCCAATCTATTTATGTAAGCAAGGTCTGACTTTTGATTTCTTTATAGATTTTACTTGTTGTCCCCATATTAATCACGGTGTCCTTCTTGTGGGGTTGGTTTTTAAGTTGAATCTTGGTGGGCACCCACTTCTGTGTACCCTTAGATTTTGGGTATTGTTTGTGCAAGTTTCGTGGGACTGATGCTTGTTCTGTTTTATGAGGTGATGCCACTATTTTTGGTGTCATATTTTCATCAATCGTGATCTATTTCCCTCTGTTTTTCAAGCTCCACAATAAGGGTATGGACATGACCTTGCCGCCCTTGCTCAACAACAATGTCCTCTCTTCCCATTGGATATTGCATTTGCTAGAATAGATCCAGGATCGTCCTAGAATCATTTCCTCTTCCATGAAACTCGCAGGCATGATAAACACCTTCCTGACCAAGGAATTATTTCTAATGAAAATGTTAATACTTAAAAATCCCTCAGCTCTCATAGTTATTAAGTGCACACTACATACTTGCGCATTAGTGTGTTCAGGGTGTGGTCTATCTAATGCTACCTAGGTTTCATATGAGATCAAGTTATGACTTGATCCCGTATCTATTATTGCAATGCTCATTGCATGGCATTTAGCTGTAGTAAGTCCCACTTTGAGTCCTGCTGGCTCAATGTTTAATTCCTCTTCGTCCCCAAGAGAGTCAAGGAAGCCATGTCGACATGTATCAGTCTCTTCTGGAGTAATTGTTTAGCTTTGGCCTCCTTGGCCTTAGCTTCTTCTTGCGCTTGCTGGATTTTTTTCTGTGTGAGCTATTTTTATTGTTTTAAGAGATGTTCTTGCAAGAGCATCTCTTGGGTCGATGGTCTAAAATATTCTTTGAGTTTACTTCCATTGACATAACCCTCCATCTATATGATGTCAATCATCTCAATTCAATCATCTATATGCTGTCAATCATCTATATGCTGTCAATCATCTCAATTCGAACTGACCCCTGAGGTGTGATCTCATATACGGAATGGTCCCAAGTCTTGGTATTTGAGTTTCATTTTCTTGGTGCTTCCTACACCATACATGAGGACAAGGTCCCCCGTTTCTAGTTCTTTTTGTTTCAGCTTTTTGTCGAACCAATGTTTCGTGCGTAGTTTCTGGACCATGAGTCCATGCGATGCTATTAGCCTGGTCTCATCCTTGCTCCAAGTTTCAATTTCTTGGTGACTCGAGACACAAGAAGTCGTAGTTGCTGAAGATGTCTTGACATCTTTCGGTTGTTGCGCGGCAATTCTAGCATATTATCTTCATATTTAATTGCCAGTTTGCAAGATGCATCAAGAGTAGCTGGTCGGCGGGCTAGTACCAAATAATCATGCATCTTTCGGTTGTTGCGGCAATTCTAGCATATTATCTTCATATTCAATTGCCAGTTTGCAAGATGCATCAAGAGTAGCTGGTCGGCGGGCTAGTACCAAATAATCATGCATCTTGTGGTCTCTAACCCCTCTTCCAATAACTAATTGTCATTTAACCTCTCCCATAGTTTGTACCTTGAATTTAAGTGCTTAAGTTGAGACACATAGTCTCTCATTGACTCAACTTTCTTTTATTTGATATTATGCAAATGTGCCACAGGGCGGATGACATTTTGATTGTAAAACATTGGACTAGAATTTTGAGGATTATGATGGAAACATTATGGTTTCATTCCAATTCTATTTTAAAGACAGCTGAAAAATATAATTTCATATTGAGTGTGTAAGTGGTGTGTCTATTTTGTATTTTGCTTAAGTGCGGGAGGGGGCCTGGGAACTCTTTTCCCTGGTACCTGGGAGACAAAACACAACCAAAATTTTATAAAAAGGGATCCTACCAATTCAATGGTCAGGTTAGATTAAGTCCCATGAAGATTCTTGTTCTATGGTAAAGAATCAATGGTTGTGACTCACTTAAGGGAAAAAAAGCGATGATTTCTATGAACCAAGTGCAAGTCCCTTCCTTGATCTGGCCATGTGACCCATGGGGTCGGTCGGAATACCAAGGATAGTTAAGGTTGTTGACTACGTTAGAAAATTTTTTCCTGGAAGAATCGCCTATGCTTTCTGGGTAATGGAAGTTTTTTCTAGGTTCAGTTTTGGAAGAGCCGCCGGATTAGTCTCTTGTGTCCGGACATTCATGGGGCGAGGCCCTGAGTGGGAAACTCTACCCTACACGCAAGGTTTCTACTTCCGCTTCCAGCACTCCTGAGTTCGATGCACAGAGTAATATCTGTGTTTATAATCGTAAAACAATAAAATCACAAGAAAAATTAGGATAGAATGGGAAGATTAATCTCCCACACTATGCCCCAATTTTTTTAAATTAAATTCAACTACATATCATTAAGATGATGTTAGTTAGTGTGTTAATATGGCCATCACTTGTTTAGAGGCCCTCATTGTGTGTATCTTCATGGTATCTCTTACTAATTCAAGTCTATCACATGAATATTTTAGATCCAGGCGCTCAGGATTTGGACCCCACAATTCCATGAGAGAAATAAAGAGGGGTGGTCTAGTTCTTGTCGTGTGTGCACATTAGGGGCAATCGAGCTCCTTTACAATCATATCATAGTAGACATTAGGGGCAATCGAGCTCCTTTACAATCATATCACAGTAGACATATTGGAGAGTGGAGATAGCTTATGCCAATACTTGGGAAAAGGATAGGGGTGGGGTTGAAGGAACATGTGCCTATGGATGCTTCGTTCTTGAGTTCATTAGGGTTTCTATCCTTGATTAGTCTTGAAGTATGCTTTCGATGGGGGTTTTTTACAGGTGAACCCAAGCAAGCCTTTTACAGGTGAACCCAAGTAGGCCTTTTATCACCTTGGGTGACCTCAAGCACATGATTGGTCAACATTTCCACAAGGTTTATTATAGGAAAATATGAGGGAATACCTCCACTTTCTCCATGGCTTACCCAGAAAACACAATAAAATAGCTCCATGAAAAGCGTCTGTCACTTGGACCACACCTTCCAAATTTATCAATTTGCTATTTATTACCAAAAGATCTCGTCTTGTGTACAAATCGAGATACAAAAGATATGAATTTGTTTAATGTATATACTCTCAATAAAGGGAGCCTTAGAAACATGGAGAGCCAATCCAATCCTGAGCAATACTACATTCTAAGGGTGGGTGGTTGATTTCAATCCATTTAGAATACATTTTAGCGGGCTTACTTTGTCGTATTCACACATGTAAGGGTGAGATCACTTAAAAAAATGCCCCCTATAGCTAGTGGCTTGGTCTCACCCCTACATGTGTCAAACAAACCAATATGGGCGGCTGAAATGTATCCTTGGCGATTTTAAACACGTCACCGAGTGGCCCAAAATCAATACCAAGGGTGGAGCATTGTTATTCAACATCTACAACCAATATTTCAGAGCTTAGATATAGAATGACATTGAAGGACAGTTAGATAGAGACTCACAATAACCATGTGACCCAACTTAGATACCCCAAAGTGAGAGAATCCCGTGGATGGTGTAAGATCCCTGTTCCCACCGAGCAACGGATTCGGGGTACTGGCAGCGGAAGTAGCGCTTCTCGCGTGGGACAGGGGTCCCACACTCGGGGCCTCGCCCACGGATATCCGGATAAGAGACTAATCCGTCGGTTGTTCCAAAACCGAACCCGGAAAAACTTCCTTTACCGGAAAGCACGGGCGATTCCACCAGGATAACTTTTACTCTAACGTAGTCAAGATCATTTCTGATCGAGATGGTCCGATTACATCTATAAGATACTTAGTCAGTTCAAGGAAGAAACTTGCACTTGGATCATTGGGATCAACGCTTTTTTCCCCATTCAAGAGGCACAGCCGTTGATTCCTATCCATAGAACAGTTACTGTCCGGGATTTATTATTTTTTTTTTCTATCGTAAAAACAAAAGTTTGAGTCTCGGTTTACGGATCCATCAGTCCAGCCTAACCCCATCCAATCCCATGGGTTAGCCAACCGCCCAACCACTGTAGTGATGGGATCCAATTAAAAAATTTGGTTAGGTTTTGTCCCGGGTACCAAGGAAAAGAGTTCCAAGGCCCCCTAGCCGGATGTTCATGCAAAATAAAACTAGTCACACCACTCACACACCCAATATGAAATTGCCTTTTTTCCAACCAGATTCAACCAGTTTAAAACAATCCTTTAATAAAACCATAGTATCATTGATCACCATCTTCCAATTTATCCCATTGATTCTTAATTTTCCATCATTCCTTCATCAGAGTATATATGGCATCATTGGCAACTAGAACGCTCAGGGGCCGTTTCGATAGTTCCTAGCCTTTAATAATTTTCCATCATTCCTTCATCAGAGTATATATGGCATCATTGGCAACTAGAACGCTCAGGGGCCGTTTCGATAGTTCCTAGCCTTTAATACTTGGCAATATAATCACTTATCAAGATGGACTCTCGTTGAAGATCAGCAAGATCAACCAACAGATCCATATAAGGGGCCATGGACTCATCCATTGAAGACCAGCAAGGTCAATCAACCAGATCCATGCCCGATTCAGAAAACAACTCCAACTCTGTTCCAATATCTTCCTCGACGCACGCGTGGGTATCCTAGGCGACCCAGAGCCCGAGCACCGTATGGTCAGCACCCTCTAGGATCCTTCGCAGGTAACCTAGCGCTTCACGCATAGGCCGCTTCCTTGGCCCCTCATCCACCGTACCGGAAGCTCACCATTTTAATCGCACCGAGGCTGGTCAAGACCTCGGCCGACCTTGCTACGCGAGACGTCCTTCATTGACTCCCCGTCAGCAGTTGCAACTTTACCATCACGACTTTAATCACAAGACGGTCAAAATGCTCCCCCCAGCATTCTTGACATAAAACAATCATTTACAAACAGCATTTACAAACAGCATTTACAAACAGTTTACAATACAATTTCTATTTTAACTTTCATTTTTCCACATTATCCCTCATCAATCTATATTACTTATTCCATATTCCATTTATATGTATACTCATCCCATCACATCATTTCTATCTCATCACTTCAGATTCCCTCACATCACATATCGCATATTCACATCCATACATCTACATCTATATGCGTACATTCACATCTACATACATACATCTACATCTCTATGCATACATCTACATCCACATTCACATTCACCTCCATACATCTACATCTATATGCATACATCTACCTCCACATTCACATCCACATCTATACATCTACATCTACATGCATACATCCACCTCTACATCCACATCTACATCTATACACCTACATCTACATGCATACATCCACATCTCCATTCGTATCTACATCTACATCTATACATCTACATCTACATGCATCCATCCACCTCCACTTCCACATCTATATCTATACATCTACATCTACATGTATACATCCACATCTCCATTCACATCTACATCTATACATCTACATCTACATGCATCCATCCACCTCCACATCCACATCTACATCTATACATCTACATCTACATGCATACATCCATACCTCCATTCCCATCTATATCTATACATCTACATCTACATGCATCCATCTACCTCCACATCCACATCTACATCTATACATCTACATCTACATGTATACATCCACCTCCACATCCACATCCGTATCTATACATCTATATCTACATGTATACATCCACATCCACATCTATACATCTACATCTACATGCATACATCCACATCTCCATTCACATCTACATCTATACATCTACATCTACATGCATCCATCCACCTCCATATCCACATCTACATCTATACATCTACATCTACATGCAAACATCCACATCTCCATGCATGATAAAATTCTTTTAATTAATCTAGGATGATAGTTCCTAGAATATGGTAGAAAGTCCTCTTTTTATGCTTTGAATGAATTTATTTTATGCGTAATTTCTATAAAAATTTTGCCATAGCTCCGCTACTATGACTGATAAATCTCAATTTTTTTCTAAGGGATAAAGCTCATTATTAAAGAAATAATTAGAATGGTCTCTAATTGGATCATCAATCCATAATGGTCTCTAATTGGATCATTAAGAAAACAATTAGAATGGTCTCTAATTGGATCATCAATCCATAATGGTCTCTAATTGGATCATTAAGAAAACAATTAGAATGGTCTCTAATTGGGTCATCAATCCATAATGGTCTCTAATTGGATCATTAAGAAAACAATTAGAATGGTCTCTAATTGGGTCATCAATCCATAATGGATTGAATCATCAATGTGCATAAACTAAAAGCATAGCAAAAAGCCATTAATTTGGCCTCAAGAATAGCTTAATCTTGGATTAAGGAAAAGCTTTATGAAAAGCTTCATTTGGATTGAGAATGGGTCATGAGTATGACCATTTCTTGAGTGAGAGAGAGAAATTATAAAAACCATTAGAATTTAAATATAAGTGGAAATTAACTTCTATAGCATTTATTAAATTATGTACCTCTTCACTACTATTCACCAATTAACTTCATTAGCATTAAAAAAAAACCATACCAATTAAACTTCTCAAGCTTGAGAGGGGTTGAGAAGAGAGAATCATTGAGAAATCATAGAAAAGATCGAAATTCAATATACTTACCTTATGATTTGCTTGATTCTTTATTCACGGTAGAGGCCCCCAACCAATCAATTGGTTTAGTATGTTGATGGAGCCACCAATGGAGATTGAAGAAAGAGAGAGGTATCAAAAACTAGTGAATTATTAAAGAATTCACAGTTCTTGGCTTAGGTAGAGTAGAGTAACAAGGCATAAGACACTATATATTTTAGCTTAGGTGGAGTAGAGTAACAAAGCATAAGACTCTATCTAATTTGGCTTAGGTGGAGTAGAGTAACAAAGCATAAGAGACTATATATTTTGGCTTAGGTGGAGTAGAGTAACAAAGCATAAGAGACTATGTTTTTTTTAACAAGGGGAGGCTTCTATTTATAGGAAAATTTGAGCTCCTAACCAAACAAACTGATTCTAGAATTTTCTAAGTCAGTTTGGTCACTTTTTGACCATTTTTAGGTCAGTTAAGCTAACTTTCTGGAACTAGACTTGAATGAGGAGAGAGGAGAGATGAAATATCTCAATTTTTATGAGTTTAAAACTCATTCAAGCATGTGAAATATGCACCTCCTTTAAAGAATTCCCCTTCCTTACATATGTGTCAAAATTGTATTGCTCATAGTTTTTTACTAATAAACCTTGTACATTTTCAACTCTTCATCTTATGTGAAATATGCACCTCCTTTAAAGAACTCCTCTTCCTTACATATGTGTCATAGTTTTTTTACTAATAAGCCTTGTACATTTTCAACTCTTCATCTTATGTGAAATATGCACCTCCTTTAAAGAACTCCCCTTCCTTACATATGTGTTTATTTACTAATAAACCTTGTACATTTTCAACTCTTCATCTTATGTGAAATATGCACCTCCTTTAAAGAACTCCTCTTCCTTACATATGAGTTTATTTACTAATAAACCTTGTACATTTTCAACTCTTCATCTTATGTGAGCATTTACTCATTTTTGGGTATCTTCTTTTACAATTTGGATTTATCTCCTCCCTACACATGGATTGATGCTATTGGCCCATAGAAACCTTAATTGGACCATAGTTTAAAGATTTCTGAAAATCTAGGCCCTTAGACTAAGGTTCTTTATACCTATTTCCAATTAATTCCAATTGCACATTGGAAATTTCTTTTTGAATTTCTGTTTCAGGGGAACTTATTTTAATAAGATGAGTTATTTTTCTATCCAAAAATATTCATAATCTGAATATTCTCTCTCTAGAATATTTTCTCTCTCTAGGTTAAAACAGTTAGAAACAAGGTCTTTATATTTCTGAAGAGGGATTGATTACGGGGGAAGATACTAGACATCAAAAAGGGGGTTGGGGGAGGAATCTTACAGATGGTAAAACTACAGTCATGAAAAACCACCTCGGCCTCCCCAATGTCAAGAGAGACTTCTTCAGAAAGCTTCAAAGAAGACATGGAAGGAGAGATCAACAAAGAAGATACCACCAAAGAAACACTTTCGCACTTCAGTGTGACGACTTCGTCCAAGCAATTGTGGAGCAAAACAGATTGCTCAAGCTCCACATTGAGGCTCAATAAGAAGAAGCATAACTGTCCCAACCACCAAAGAAACACTTCCGCACTATAGTGTGACGACTTCGTCCAAGTAGTTTTGGAGAAAAATAGATTGCTCAAGCTCCACATTGAGGCTCAATAAGAAGAAGCATAATTGCCCCAACCACCACCGTCATTCAAGCTCAACCAAATTTTAGTAAGTATGATGGTGAGTTGATCATGTTGCAATTATGCAATGTATTCATCAATTTGTGGCATACTTTCTTTTGGCTAAGCTTTCAGATCCTCAAGACAAAGTCCACCTGGCAGCACCTCACCAGCTTCAAATCTGGTACATTCTTTAAGGTTTCCACAATGTTCTCATACTCTCCCATGTCCACACTCTTCAGAAGCACTGCTAGTGCCTCGCCATCTTCTACTTTCTTCCCAATGGCTACCAGTTATTACTTAATGCTTTTGTATTTGTTCGTGTGTGGTTAGAGGCTTACTTTCCTTCATGTCAAGATTGTAGAATTGCATTAACAGATTTATCTTTATATTTTTTGCTTGAGTGCCGAATAATTTGTTAAGTTTATCCCATGCATCTTTAGCTCGTTGTATCCCTCCAATGTGGTGAATGATTTCATCATTTAAGCTAAGTGCAATGAGTCCTAATGCTTTCTCATTCTTGCTCTTCCACTCATTCTCCCAATTCTTCTCTGGACATTCATCCCTTTCCTCAACTAGTCCCCATAGATTTTTCCTCATGAGCGAATACATGGTCTTTGTTTGCTAGCAGGTATGGAACTGCTCCCTATTAAATTTAGCTATTTCTTGTACACTACTCATGATGATGTGAAGGAGGACTTACCTCTTGATCCAATTCAAGATTCAAGGGCAGTGTCTACCCCTTTACAGTTTCAATTTGATGATTACAACAAGTTTTGATCACTAATGATGCTAAAAATCCTAGGTGTACTAGTTCACAATTTGTGTGTGTGTAGAGAAACACTAATTTGAAGGGATTAATCAAGGTAGTGATTGTGACGAAAAATTCAATTAAAACACATAGACTTGTGTAGCACCTTCCAAATGTTGGATTAGATCCACCAATGCCTAATTAACACCTTGATTAGGTGAGTTAATCAAGCAATTTGCCAAGATAATTCACTGTTCATGTGCATAAGGTTGTCCCCCCACTTGGAGTCTTCAATTGATCCACTTGCACAAATCTAATCTCAAAATGCTTCAATATAGTAGTAGATAAATGTGTCGATATGTTTTGAGCCCACGAACATCAAGATTGAATATTTAATGAAGAATTAATCAAGTGATTAACATAGGCACTTCCATGACTATGCATAATGCTGGATCTCACTGTAGACTTGATGAAATAAAAACCTTCACTAGCTTGTAGAGCATACTCAAAAACCCCCAGGTCTAGTTGGAATTAGACAGATTCAAAGCAAGCTCGTCGTATGGAGCATTTTTTCCAATTTTGCTGGCATCTAATAAACGCGCTGCTGCCTACCCATCGATTTGCGCTTAAATTTGCCAATTCCTTCGAGCTACGTGTGGAGACCTGAGTCTAGTTTGTGCCTCTTAAAGGGCTTGGGCAATGGATGTGTGTGAAGGGAGAGGGAGGTCCTCCATCAGCTGGGGGTACAAAAGATAGTTGAAAAAAGAGACTAAAGAAAAGGTTTAATTTCTAATCATGATTAGCAGAGTAATTAGCAAGGTAATTAGGCTCAAAAATTAGATGAATCCTAAACTTGGCTCTGATACCATGTTGAAATGCAAGCAAGAGTGGGCTATGGTGGATCAAATGCAAGGATCAACATGATTAGCATGTGATTAAGATGAGATTAGCATGTGATTAGCATGTGATTAAGATGAGATTAGTGCACAAATAATCTACTAGCATGTGATTAGCATGTGATTAAGATGAGATTAGTGCACAAATAATCTACTAGCTTAAAGTAGGCATGGATACTAAAAAAATAGCAATTTCTCATCAGGCCAATGCCTCAATTTATAGGTTTTACATCCACAAGATGACAAGCATCTAATCCCACTGATTTCTCCTTGATTTGTGCCACCTCCCCTATATCTGGGGGAGGCACCTTTTCCTAGAATCTTTCCACACCCCTATATTCACTCATGCTACCCTTGATTCTCTCATTAGTAGATTCTTCTCGAAGAATGTAGGTGGAGTGATGATGGAAATGGAAAGATGAAAACAAGAAAGAAAAAGAACAGATGCATACAATTTTAAAAAATGCAGAGATGTGTTCTAATGTTTCACAAAAGAGCTTCAAAAAATGCTTTTATACCCAATGATTGAAACAATCAAAAGTGTGTATTGAGCTCGTACTACCTGAGAACTGGCGGTCGCACACAAGGGCGATCGATGATGGAGAAGAGCAAGGTGGAAGGCGCGTTGATGATGAAGAAGTGCAAGAAGACGATGATGGAGAAGAGCAAGGTGGAAGGCACGTTGATGAAGAAGTGCAAGAAGACGATGACAGAGGAGATTTTCGTGTGAAGAAAGCCAAAAAAATATAGAAGAAGGAAAAAATAAGTATTTATGATCTAGCCGTCTCGGCACCGTCAGCCATCTTAATTGGGTATGCCACGTGTCTACCTACGATTCATGGAGGTTTTTTTATCGTTTCATGGCGTGAACTGGCATGAGTCAGTTCATGTTGTGAACTAGGTTGAAGTGTTTCACGACGAAACATCGTTGAGCATCTCACAACATGAACTAGCCCGAATTAGTTCATGACGTGAAACAACTTGTTCCCTTACGCATGCAAATATTGATACCCCATGGTTTCCTATGTGCTCAAACATTCCAAAACCACACATTATGCATTCAAAAGAGTACAAGTGTACATGTGAAACAAATAAACATGTTTCACGCATGAAAAGATACCCCTTTACCTTGTATCCAATTTCTTGGAGCTGGGTACTCCTTGTCATCCTCCTTTCTTTTATTTCCAAGGGAAACAATGTTATACTTTGGAGCCTATGGGTATGTGTTGTTGTAACTGCTTAAGTTTGGAGTGAGAACTTCTTATTTTTCCTTCCATCTAGTGAAGGAGTACAACCACCGAATCCTAGTGAGCCTGTTTTATGTCCTGTGCATGTGAGTGCACATTTTCATTACCCTGGTTCACAACTTGGCTCAGCTTTATCTCCTTGGTGGATGACATTGGTGTCCCACTCCCTTGGTTATTTGGTTGGACTGGTTTCTTCTTCCAGACCAATCGTGGTGGGAGTTGATTGTGTTTATGGCTTTTTGCATATACGCGTCCTTGGGTCGTGGGTTTGTTTTTGGTACCCATACCGTTGCATTTCTATGATAGTAGCCATGTGCTGCTAGTAATTCTTTTATGACCCACCACTTTTGAATGCTGAGTTGTGTGCGGGTTTGCTTGGAATGCTACTTTCTCAAATTCACATGCCCAAGATCATCATGGTCCGCCGACAACTGCAAATTTTATCCCCAAGCCGCAAAAGCTTTGTAATGCTTCCCTTATTTCTCGCTGACATCACCATGCTTAAGTAAGGTGACCGAATAGTGACTAGCTTTTCAAAAAGTGGCTCAAGAAGGGCCCAGCATATCTAACAAGCCACCCATAGTTCGTGGTTTACCAATGTGCGTGCTAGAGTCGGTATCCCAAATTCTTCCATTCTTATGGACAACCCAACCTCATTCAGAGATGCAAAGTAGGGTTGTTTCTTGGGCTTTTGCCAGCTTTAGTTGTGTTGTTGGCTCTTCTCCCCAATTCGGTTCTCTTCTTCGGGAGGTTTTCATGTGTCCTCTCTCTTCCTTCTTCTCTTCTGTTCTCTTGCGCTCTTTCTCTCTTTTTCTCTTCTCTTTTGTTCTCTTGCTCTCTTTCTTAGAAATAAATAATATATATATATATATATATATTAGATTTTTTTATTTTAAAGATTTTGTATCTTTAAGATTTTTCATGTGTCCTCTCTCTTCCTTCTTCTCTTCTGTTCTCTTGCGCTCTCTCTCTCTCTTCCTTCTTCTCTTCTGTTCTCTTGCGCTCTTTCTCTCTTTTTCTCTTCTCTTTTGTTCTCTTGCTCTCTTTCTTAGAAATAAATAATTATATATATATATATATATATATTAGATTTTTTTATTTTAAAGATTTTGTATCTTTAAGATTTTTTTTTGGGAAATGATGATTTGGCACTTGTGAACCTATGTGATGACATGACACTGTTTTTTTTAATTTTATTTTCGTAAGTTTTTTTATTTTTGTTTTTGTTTTTTGTCTGATGATGCGGTAACATGATGTGGTGAGTGAGCCTATGTGATGATGTGGTGAGTGTGCATGTGTGTCTATCTATGTGGGTGCACATGTGGGTGTGTGTATGTGCTCGTAGATGCATGTGTGTGTGTGGGTGTGTATGTGCTATATGCACTTAGTTGCATGTGCATGTTTTTAATTTTGATTTGTTTGGAGTTTCAAGTTTTTTTTAATCATTCTTGGGTATATGTGTATGAACAATTAATAGGAAGTGTGTGCTACATTACATATGTTCAACAAGGTTTTAAGGTTTTAGTTTATCATATGTCATTGAGCAAAGGCGGAGAGTTGCTTCTCCATCCACAGAGAAAGCATTGACGCCATTGCATGTCGGCTTTGCTGACGTGCTTGATTGAGCTTTGTCTTTCCAGTTTCAGTTTGGTGAGTGGGTGTTATGTTATGGCGTACATGAGTGTTGTGGAGTGGTGGTGATCTTATTGAGCCTTGGGGTTGCTTTGGCAATGCCACAAAAGTGTATGCACGACACTCTTTGGGGTTTAATGACTGTTTGGTCCAACTTTTGATGACATGATTGTAGAGGCTTGTGTAGGTTTTCTTAACTTTGGAACCCAAATATAGGGGTTCTCTTCGTAGAAGTCTTGCGCTTCTAACAGCCTGGTTGGGACCTTGGTTGGGACCCAACAGAAGTTGGCTACTGAGCTTGAATTGGGGTTTGAAATTACCACCTAACTCTCTTTGACTTTGGAGATTGGGGTGCGGTCTGTGACGTTTTTGGGATCCAACGAAAGGGTTTCTACCATCATAGAAGCCTTGAGCTTCTAAGATCTTGAAGGAGGGATCGAACGAGACTCGGATTATGGATAAAACTTTGTTGCATGGGGCTCCCGCTTTGTAGATCTCAGCTCATGGGTAGGCTTCTGGGCTAAATGGTTGTTGCTAGGCCTTTGCATGGGCATTGTACTTCCCTTGGCTGGTACTCTTGGGTACCCACTCCTTCTTGGTGACCTCCTTGAAGGGTTATTGAGGTTGAGGTTGGGGGGGTGATCTTCGTCTTTGCCATATCGAGGTTTTGGATCTCAATACGCTAAGGCGAGGAGTGTTGAGAGTGTTTGGGTATATTTGAGGTGATGGCTTATAAGTGGAGGACGAGGCTTAGGATGTTGATAGGTGTGGAGTGCTCTCATCCACCAACAATACAATAACCATTCCATGGGAAAGCCTGAGTATTGCGGTTCTTTTCTGCCAATTGACTATACAATGAGTGGTTGCAATCCATACCTTCCCAAAGATGATGCTCTCTTTCATTAACCTAAGATGGGAGTCACATAGAACTTGCAAGGCATAGGTTTAGTTCCAACATAAAATTCACCTTCAAAACACTTGACGGTCATAGATTGGGAATTATTTACCATGGTAATGGTTGCTATGGATGGTGCAATGGGTGGGTGGCCTAATGAGGTCCACGTCCCCCAAGACAACACATGGCTAGCCTTCGTGTCAACTAAGGCGGGCATGTAGCTAGGCGGTCTTTATGGGGGATCTCTAGCTCAAGGTGAGTGGGCTCCATCATTGCTCTTGTTTTGAATGCGTTGAGCATGAACAAGCATGTGATTTACGTCCATTCGTGCAAACCTTGTCCCAAGCTTTTGTGGAAGAGTGTCCATGGTTTTCAGAATGTGAATCCAACGTTTGAGGAATGTGTCTTCATACATGCATGGTCATGCATAGCCTGTTTCAAACATTTGGTGTCAATCCTGACCTGGGATTATCCCAAGGTAGCGACACAACCACCAAGCAACTTAGCAACCATAGTAACAACAATCGAGACATGTCTCATTTTCTATACCGACACAATAACAACAAAACACACTGTAAGAAGCTCAATGACCACAATTACGACGATCGGGACATGTCTCCTTCACTATACCACACACCAGCAAGCACACACAATGTAAGCAGCTCATCAGCAACCATAGTTATGACAATCAGGACATGTCTCCTTCTCTATACTACACAGCATCAAGCACACACAATGTAAGCAAAACAAGCACACACAATGTAAGCAGCAAACACACACAATGTAAATAGGAGTCCCATTTTTTATTGGAGCTCATCACAGAAGCTTCTTCACCATGGAACCAAGTTCCATTTCTTCTCTATTTCGAATGAGGAACAGGGAACATAAAAAAGGGTAAAGAGCTAATATTTGAGATTACCTCAAACCAAAGGGATCTACAAAGGCATTTACATAACATCTCCTCAGCGCGCGCCACAATGAGCCAGCAGTCTCAAAGCCAGGTCGATGTAGGACGAGTGTTATTGGAATTTGTAGAGTTCACCCCATGGGGAGGCAAGAAATCCCAAATCCTAAAACAGAGGGTTTTGTACAACCACTCCCTTACATTCCATCACCACGTAAATATATAGAAGATGTGCTTAGGATGGCGTTTAAAATGGAAAAGGGGGTTGCCACAAAAATAATACCTAGAGGTACAGAGTTATGCAGCTAAACCTTTGGACAATGCAAAGATAAGACCTTTTGGCTAAGATTTGACCACACATTCATGGTGATGGCCCACATATATAAATTCTCTCTCTCTCTCTCTCTCTCTCTCTCTCTCTCACACACACACACACACACACACACACACGCACGCACGCACGTGTACACACTACGCACACACACACACACACACACATGTAAATATACATACATGCACACACACACACACACACACACACACACACATACACATGCATCATAGAATGTAAAAATTTTAAAAATTCTATAAATCGTAGAATTAATGAAAAATATGCCTAGGATAAGGCGATATAGGTAGAACATAGGTTTAGGGCTTTAGCTGTAGAATGACATTGAAGGACATTTAGACAGAGAATCACAATAGTGGGGTAGCCTCCAAGAGTGAAATGCAAGAAAGTATCGAGATGTGCAAACCACCCCCAAAAAAAATAATCAATCACAAAGTTCCCATGTTAGGATGACATTGCAGGACCTTTAGAAATAAATGATAGCCTCCAAGAGTGAAACCCAAGAAGGTATTAAGTTGTGCAAACTTGCAAAAAGGTGGTCATTATAATGTACTTGGTGGAGGACTCTCTCCGGCTTGGTTAGGCTCTCCGGATGGGCAATCAAACCATGCAAATGAGAGGACGGAGAGGGGAAGAGGCGTGCCACCGTAGAAGTCATTGGACTCCGAGAAAGGAGGGAGCTGATCCCTGTCGGGGTAGAGCGCGCAAATACCGTCGAGGCCTACCGTGATGACGTCCGGCTGCACCAGGTTTTGCGTGAGACCCGGGCAGTTGAGGAGGATGTTGCTCACAGGGCACGCGCAGTTGTTGTGCGTGATAAGGCGCGTGATGATGCTCAGCGACTTGCTCTCCACCACCACATCGCCCGGCACGCACGTCGCCGCCGCCGCAACTGCTCCTGCTCCTCCGCTTATCGAACCACCACCTGTGCTATCGTGGTAACAACCAAAACGCAACGATCACGTCCATGATTAGTCGCTGACTAATATAACTATAATTCGTAAGTAAACAACACTGCTGCACCGCACCTGCCACGAGAGCCGCCAAGATGGCGAAGCAGCAAGAGAAAACGCTGTCCATTCTGAAGCCTTTGAACGTCATAATTATATATGATCAGAATTTCTTTTATATACAAGGAGCTGCTAGGAGTCGGCGGCGGCGAGTAGTCGGAGTCTGGAGACTGTCGAGACTCGGACTAACTCATTCGAGTTTCCAAAAGTTTTTTAACATGATGACGTGCTGCTGGGTGGTTGACCTGACATAGCCATGCGATCACGACGGTTGTTGACAGGCCCAAGAAAGTATGCCCACGTCATTTCCATAATTTATGCCATGGTTGTGGTGTTAAGGGACGGCGGCCGTTCAAGGCTTTTAGCTCCAATCACAACCATCACAATGTGGAAACTTGAGGCCATGACAGCACTCACAGCTTGTCTTTCTTTCTCTTCTCTCTCTCTTTTTTTTTTTTTGGAGACTAGCTGGGTGTGACGAGCTACATTCTCCCACAAGGTCCCCTCTCCTCCCATTGGTAGTAGCTCTTCTAACTCTAGGATTGCGGCTCAGAGAGGGTATGGTACATAGGGTTGCCTTCGTGACTCCATGTTAGAGTATGCATCCAGCAAGATTCTTCTGGTAGGTTCAAATGGTGTGATTTGCATGAGCACCTTGAACACGAGTTTAGGTTTCAATAGGGGGTTTCTTGCTTGGATGAAGCCCTCGTACTCTGCAGGCTGGCAAAGACTCAAGGACATTTACATTAGTAAAAGCTTGAATGTCATCTTGAGGGTGATGATCACATAACTCATTGACCGACCTTGGTGGAGATAGAGTTAGTACCAACATCTCCTCTGGGACAAGAGTATTAGTGGGAAAATCAACATGGATAGAAGAGAAGCGAGAGAAGATACAATCGGCCTTAGTTTGTTTGTGGGAGATACACTAGGAAAGGGATTTAGTAATTTACTGGCAATGGAAGTAAACACTGGATAAGTAAAAGAAGTGTAGTTCCCTAGTGTTTCTTCCTGACCCTCTCTGGAACTTGGGGGTGGTAAGTTGGACTTATTAGTTTTCATAAACTCTTGGAGGTCAAGTATAGCTCTTGTGGTTATATTAGGATATTCAATATGCTTCTTATCAAAATTATAAACCACGTTAGTGAGCATAGCCTCGAAATGCTTATGGATATCTTGATAAAGTTTATAATACCAAAAGGATAATATAATGTGGATTCTGAGAGGTTTAGATGCTGATAGGTATTATAAACTTTAATCCAATTGTGGTGGCTAATAACCCATTGGTAGCTACGTGCAACAACTTCGTAGTTGGACGGTGTTATTGGGATATCATCTGGTAGAAACAGGTCGAGTTTATCGACACTGTCATCCAGAATGTTCTATTGTTGCAGCACCCAACACCAACTACGAAGGTTGAGCACTATGGGATGTAATGGGAAGAAGAAAATATCAGCTGGGTCAATAAGGACTATATCCCCCCAAAGGATTCCCATTATCATGGTTGGGTCTGCATCCCTTTCTGTGTTCTGATGAATTAGTATTAGGTCTCATAAATTGGGGTCTTTGGTTAGGTTAATTTTGTATTGAAGAAGAGAGAGGGTTAGTGTAGATAAAAACAATGTTAGAGTCTCCGGGGGGGTTCACCTAAAAATATGTAAGTATAGCACGTGAGTTCAAATGAAGGGGTTTTTTAATTCAAAATTTTAAGGTAAATTCACAGAAATGTATTTACAGGAAGGGGTTTTTTTAATCGATTTTGAAAAAAACCCGTAAGTACATAAAGAAAAAGGGGTCATTTTATTCATGAAAACTTCACAGGTTAGGGGTTTTTTAAATACTCTTTGAACACACATGATATATAGGGTTTCTTAGTAGTACACCCCCCGAGGTTAGAGTTTAAGGAGGGCACGAGGAGTTACTAGCAAAATAAACCTATCTCTAGAGCGCGTTCGGTCGATGAGTTGGTGTAATTCATCAGGTTGGTGAGTCCTTTGAGAGCGTTACTGGAGGGCAAGATGTCGTTCTAGTTCCTGAATCCTGGAATCTTTGTTTGTAAGGAGTCTGGAGATGGCTACCTCATGCAGCTCTCAAGCAGTGAGCCAACTCTTCATATCTTCATGCAGCTTTCTCTTGTGCTATCTTGGGAGTGGTGGGCCGGTGGCTTGAGAATTCACCTCTTCAACCTTCTTTAGTTGCTCCTCCACCAAGCTTTGGCTGCTGGTTAGTCTTGCTGGTGTACATGTTCAAGTACCCGTTGATGTGGCTGATCATTTGATCTATATCCTTTGTCTTTGCATTGATCACGTCATTGAGGGCCTTTAGCTTTTTAACATGTGCCTTGTTCAATTGTTCATGCTCTGTTGTGTGGAGACTTACCACCTTTTGTTCGAAGACATCAATTGTTTCTTTGAGCTCATCGATGTGTCTTGTGAACCCCTCTTCCTTGGCTTGAAAGGTAGTGTATACTCTGTTGAAATATACAAGTGAATAGGGTGTGTGCGGGAACAAGCCCTTAGCGAGAGAATGTTTAGTCAAATCTTATGTTTTTGGCTTGATCCTCTACTAGACTAATTGCTATTGATGGCCTTGAAAGGATTTGAGCTCATTTGAACTCTAAGGCCCCAGATCTGGACTCCTCGCATACTCTATTTTCTACACACAAAATAAATGATTAATTTGCTAATCAGTATATAATCAATACTAATCATTGTATTTTGGTATAATTGAGGGTTCAAATTAACCATTAGGTATCTGATACAGATCCCTATAACTTCAGATTGCAATTCAGAGATGGTTTGATACTCCAACCATTCTGTACAGATTTGTTACCCTTGGTTTAATGTAATTTTTGGTGTGAATTTATGCTGATAAATATGTTGTAATCATCACCTAAACACCAGATTGAGTTGTAAAAGGGTAGACACTGCCCTCGAATCTTGAAATTGGATCAAGAGGTAAGATCGCCTTCACATCATCATGAGTACGGCACAAGAGAGAGCCAAATTTAATGGGAAGCAGTTTTACACATGGTAGACAAAAACCATGTATCTGCTCATGAGGAAAAATCTGTGGGGGCTAGTTGAAGGAAGAGATGAATGCCCAGAGGTGAGAGGGTAAAATGAGTGGAAGATCAGGAATGAGAAAGCATTAGGACTTATCGTACTCAGTTTAAATGATGAAATCATTCATCACATCACAGGGATACAATGGGCAAAAGATGCATGGGATGAACTCAATAAATTATTTGACACTCAATAAATTATTTGACACTCAAGCAAAAAATTTAAAGATAAATCTGTTAATTCAATTCTACAAAATGGATATGAAGGAAAGTGAACCTTTAATCACACACTTGAACAAATATAAAAGCATTAAGCAATAAGTGTCAGCCATTGGCAAAAAGGTAGAAGATGATGAGGCACTAGCAGTGCTTCTGAAGAGTGTGGACAAGGTGAATATGAAAACATTGTAGCAACATTAAAGAATGTACCTAAATTGAAGCTGCACGAGATAGAAGGAGCTCTACTAAAGCAAGAGACTAGAGTCAAAGAGAAGAAATGGCTGGACTCAATAGCAGGAGAAGAAAAAGCATTCTTCACCCAAGGAGGATTCTCTCCAGGAGGACGAGGACAAGGAAGAGGCAGAGTAGGAGGAAGGATCTTCACTTGCCATAACTGTGGAAAGCAAGGACACATGGCAAGAGATTGATACAGCAAACCCAGTGGAGAAGGAACGACATCGGCAAACTTCATGGAGGCTCCTAATAAAGAAGTGGAGAAGGAACGACATCGGCAAACTTCATGGAGGCTCCTAAAGAAGTGGAGTCAGATCATCTTTTCTGAGAGAGAGAGAGAGAGAGAGAGAGAGAGAGAGAGAGAGAGAAACCCCACAACCCAATGTAGCCTTCCCCAACAGAGTAAAACCACCTCTGAGCCACCGATGATGTAGGCCATGTGGTAGATGTATGTGTGAGCACTTTAGTCAAGGTCACGGGCACTTGTAGTAGCCTTGGACACATACAGAGAGCGAGAGTGTCAAGGACTATGAGTTTAGGGACTTGAGGCATTGGTCACGAACTATCAAGTAAGAGGAAAACTTGGTATAGGGTCCAGGTGTGCTAGGATTATTCACTTTTGGGGAGGTGTTGAAATATACAAGTGAATAGGGTGTGTGCCGGAACAAGCCCTTAGCAAGAGGCTGTAAAAGAGAATCTATAAATGTGAGAGAAGCTGTGAAAAGGTGAGAAGTATCTATTGGGAGAGAATAAAGGGTAGCATGAGGAGATTTAGGAGGTGTGGGGATATTCTGGGAAGAGGTGGAGAGAATCAAGGAGAAATCAGTGGGATTAGATGCTTGGATGTAAACTCTATAAATTGAGGCATTGGCCTAATGAGAATTTGCTGGTTTTTTTTTCCATGTCTACATTAAGCTATCTGTTGGTTTGGAGCCTTGCCTCTTGTTCTTTGGATGCCTTAAAAATCTTTAGGATTACCTCTCTGTTCATGGCATCGGCAGCTATTTGTTCTTTGAGAGCTTGTACTTGATCAGTGGTTTCCATGACCTGTTTCTAGAGCTCCGCATTTTTTTCATGCAGCATATGAGTTGTGAGAAAGTTACAACACCATACTCATTGTTCTTGAGACTAAATACCCTCACTTGTGGCAGTGAACCTTCTGTTTCATGAATTTGGTATTGTAGCAGCCTGTCGATTCCTTCCATGGTCTCTTTGAGGAAACGATCAGCCTGTAGGCTGTATAAGAAGGACCCTTCCTGTATAGTGTCTCTAGCATTTATTCTCCTTTCCCTGTTGAGGCTTGGAGTTTCGGCAACTCTCTTTTTGTTCTAAGCTTCTTGATCTTCTTGAGGAGCCTCTGGGTGTACTGAAGTTCTGTTTGTGGCAATTGTTATGCACCAATCTCTGTTGAAGTGGGCAGATTTGAGATAACAGAATTGCGGAGTGGTGAATGGTTTTGGAAGACCAAATGGGTAGGGCTAGAAGGTGGTGTGTGTAGTGTTGACTCTGGAAAGGCCCTTGTTGTTAAGCTTATATTCTCCCTTTCCCTTACTTCTTGTTGCTCTAGAACTTGTTGAAAGGATGTGATGTCCTAGGCAACCTCTTCTTCCAGACGCTGTGTCTCATATTTTATCTGTTGGAGGCTCCCCTGCATCTTTCTATTTTTCTTAGACTTCTTACCACACTTAAGCTCATGTTATAGCTTTTTTGTCTCCTTTAGGACAACTTTTCCTTGCTGTAATTCCTTTGGAATGTGGGTAGGTGGCTCCATTACCTCTTTGGACCGAGTTACCTCTGCTTCCTGAGTACCTTGGGGAATGGGGATGTTTCCTGTTTGGCTGATAACTTTGTTGAGAAGGTAAGGATTACACAACTTTGATTGGTGAGACTTCAGATAATTGTCCATCTCCCTATGTATGTACCATGCCCAATCTTCTTGCTTTTATTCATGTACCCTTGTGCTTTGATGGAGGGGTATCTTGTTGTATATGTCTACTAGTTTGACTTGCATGAGCATTGACATTTCTTTGAGAGCTCTCTCATCTGATTCCTCCCATATATTCTCGTACTTTGCCCCATTTGAGTTGTAAGCAACCTTCTTGAACATATCTTCCATGGGCATCTGATCAAGTGTATGGGCATGTGATTGAATGGGAGGGGCAATGGTAGAGCCTCATGTATCATTGCCTCCATGATGAGGACTCGCTTGGATGATCCATTAGGCTTCATGATTGTACCTCTCTTGGTATTTTTATCATAAGACTTGAGAAATTCTGCACATAATGTTGGATTGATCGTGTGGGGGAGGACTTCTGCCATCCTGCCAAGTCCCACCTTCTCTAGCTTGTTCTTTACATTAGTATCCTCCAAAATCTTTAGACACTAAGGGTTGTGATACTAAAAAAATGACTTTCCCCTAATTTGTTTGTATGTTGGAGTGGATCATGGTACCTTGCAACTCCTGTGCATACGGACCAAGATAGTCACTTGGTACCGCGTGGTGCTCTCTTCTTCTTCTTCTCGGCTGGTGACCCTGTAGCACTGGCCTAAGTCATGATCGGATTTCCCTCAAATTTTGGGTCGAAGGTTTCTAAGGAGGCCATCTATAACATTAGCATTAAGACGTCAGCAATTGTTGACTGGTAAGAGCTCGCGATTTTCTCTTTTTTTTTGGTGTGTGTGCGTGTGCGTGTGTGTGTGTGTGTGTGCACGTTAGTGAACTTTTAAGCATTAGTGTATGATGAGAAGAGTGTTAGTTTGGTGAGCAATGAATCAATAAAGGGTGGGTGTGAATTAGTGTTTATTCCATGAAGCAGTAGACCATGAAATGGCAGAGTGTGAAGTAGTAGTGCATGAGCTGTTAACTCGTGAAGTTTTAGAGCGTGAAATGTTAAATCATGAACTAGCTAAGTCATGAAGTGGCAGTGCGTGAGTTGCTAGTCTGTGAAATGTTAAATCATGAAGGGTAAAAATGTGAAGTGTTAACCTGTGAAGGGTTAACTCGTGAGGTGTTAAAACGTGAAGTGTTAACCCATGAAGTGTTAAAACGTGGTGTTAACCCGTGAAGGGTTAAAATGTGAAGTGTTAACCCATGAAGGCTTAACTTGCGAGGTGTTCAAATGTGAGATGTTAACCCATGAAGGTTTAAAATGTGAGGTGTTAACACATGAGATGTTAACCCGTGAAGGGTTAAAACGTGAATTGTTAGTCCGTGAACTAGCAGATTGTGGGGTTCACGATTAAGAGTGTGGTATGAGTGTTATTGAGTTGCCGTTGGTGTGAGCAATATAATTTTAGCAATTTGTGAATTATCCCCCAAATTGAGGTTTTATCTTTGACTCCGTGAAATAGTAGACTGCTATTTCATGGGTCCATTCCCATATGCCTTTGTGAGGGAATTTGGTGGGAGATGTCACTTTGGAATGCAGGTGGAGTGATGATGGAAATGGAAAGATGAAAACAAGAAAGAAAAAGAACAGATGCAATCGATTACAATTTTAAAAAATGCAGAGATGTGTTCTAATGTTTCACAAAAGAGCTTCAAATAATGCTTTTATACCCAATGATTGAAACAATCAAAAGTGTGTATTGAGCTCCTACTACCTGAGAACTGGTGGCCGCACATAAGGGCAAGAGATGATGGAGAAGAGCAAGAAGAGCAAGGTGGAAGGCGCGTTGATGATGGAGAAGTGCAAGAAGACGATGACAGAGGAGAAGTTCGTGAAGAAAGCCAACAAAAAATACAGAAGAAGGAAAAAATAAGTATTTATGATCTAGCCGTCTCGGCACCGTCGGCCATCTTAATTGTGTATGCCACGTGTCTACCTACGAGGGCGATCGATGATGGAGAAGAGCAAGAAGGTGGAAGGCGCATTGATGATGGAGAAGTGTAAGAAGACGATGACAGAGGAGAAGTTCGTGAAGAAAGCCAACAAAAAATACAGAAGAAGAAAAAAATAAGTATTTATGATCTAGCCGTCTCTGCATCGTCAGCCATCTTAATTGGGTATGCCACGTGTCTACCTACGATTCATGGAGGTTTTTTATCGTTTCATGGCGTGAACTGGCATGAGTCAGTTCATGTTGTGCACTAGGTTGAAGTGTTTCATGACGAAACATCCTTGAGCATTTCACGACATGAACTAGCCCGAATTAGTTCATGACGTGAAACAACTTGTTCCCTTATGCATGCAAATATTGATACCCCATGGTTTCCTATGTGCTCAAACATTCCAAAGCCACACATTATGCATCAAAGGAGTAGAAGTGTACATGTGAAAATAATGAACATGTTTCACACATGAACAGATATCCCTTTACCTTGTATCCAATTTCTTGGAGCTGGGTACCCCTTGTCATCCTCCTTTCTTTTATTTCCACGGGAACCAATGTTATACTTTGGAGCCTGTGGTGGGTATGTGTTGTTGTAACTGCTTAAGTTTGGAGTGAGAACTTCTTATTTTTCCTTCCATCCAGTGAAGGAGTACAACCACCGAATCCTAGTGAGCATGTTTTATGTCCTATGCATGTGTGTGCACATTTTCATTACCCTGGTTCACAACTTGGCTCAGCTTTATCTCCTTGGTGGATGACATTGGTGTCCCACTCCTTTGGTTATTTGGTTGGACTGGTTTCTTCTTCCAGACCAATCGTGGTGTTACCTTAACACTTGATTCAGTAGGGAGCTGATTGTGTTTATGGCTTTTTGCATATACACGTCCTTGGGTGGTGGGTTTGTTTTTGGTACCCATACCGTTGCATTTCTGTGATAGTAGCCATGTGCTGTTAGTAAGTCTTTTATGACCCACCACTTTTGAATGCTGAGTTGTGTGTAGGTTTGCTTGGAATGCTACTTTCTCAAATTCACATGCCCAAGGTCATCATGGTCCGGACAACTACAAATTTTATCCCCAAGTCGTAGAAGCTTTGTAATGCTTCCCTTATTTCTCGCTGACATCACCATGCTTAAGTAAGGTGACTAGCTTTTCAAAAAGCGGCTCAAGAAGGGCTCAGCATATCTAACAAGCCACCCATAGTTCGTGCTTTACCAATGTGCGTGCTAGAGTCGGTATCCCAAATTCTTCCATTCTTATGGACAACCCAACCTCATTCAAAGATGCAGAGCAGGGTTGTTTCTTGGGCTTTTGCCAGCTTTAGTTGTGTTGTTGGCTCTTCTCCCCAATTTGGTTCTCTTCTTCGGGAGGTTTTCATGTGTCCTCTCTCTCTCTCTCTCTCTCTCTCTCTCTCTCTCTCTCTCTCTCTCTCTCTTCTTCTCTTCTGTTCTCTTGCGCTCTTTCTCTCTTTTTCTCTTCTCTTTTGTTCTCTTGCTCTCTTTCTTATATTATTATTATTTTAGAAATAAATAAATAAATTATATATATATATATGATTTTTTTATTTGAAAGATTTTATATCTTTAAGAATTTTTTTTGGGAAATGATGATTTGGCACTTGTGAACCTATGTGATGACATGACACTTTGTTGTTTTTTTAATTTTATTTTCGTAAGTTTTTTTATTTTTGTTTTTGTTTTTTGTATGATGATGCGGTAACATGATGTGGTGAGTGAGCCTATGTGATGATGTGGTATACGTGAGCCTATGTGATGGCATTTTTTTTTAAAGTTTTTTAATTTTTTTTAAAAATATGATAACGTGGCGAAGTGAGCTTACATGATGAAGTGGCACATGTGAGCCTTTGTGATGACATATCATTTTTATATTTTTTGGTGATGATGTTAATAATGTGACACATGATGATGTGGCACTTTTTAAAAGTTTATTTTGTGTAATGGCATGGTGGCGTGAGCTTACGTGATGACATGGCACATGTGAGCCTATGTGATGACATGTAACTTTTTTTTCAATATATATTTTTTAAAGTAGTGTGATGAGGGGGTGGGGAGGTTGAGTGTGCATGTGTGTCTATCTATGTGGGTGCACATGTGGGTGTGTGTATGTGCTCGTAGATGCATGTGTGTGTGGGTGTGTATGTGATATATGCTCTTAGTTGTATGTGCATGTTTTTAATTTTGATTTGTTTGGAGTTTCAAGTTTTTTTAATCATTCTTGGGTATATGTGTATGAACAATTAATAGGAAATGTGTGCTACATTACATATGTACAACAAGGTTTTAAGGTTTCAGCTTATCATATGTCATTAAGCAAAGGCAAAGAGTTGCTTGTCCATCCATGGCGAAAGCATTGACGCCATTGCATGTCGGCTTTGCTGACGTGCTTGATTGAGCTTTGTCTTTCTAGTTTTAGTTTGGTGAGTGGGTGTTATGTTATGGCGTACATGAGTGTTGTGGAGGTGATCTTATTGAGCCTTGGGGTTGCTTTGCAATGCCACAAAAGTGTATGCGCGACACTCTTTGGGGTTTAGCACCATGGGAGGCACTTCATTGATGGGAAATAGATGTGGGTAAATCCGCAACATAGGGGCATTGTGCTGTCTCTTGTTGCTCGGAGTCCAAGAACTCTTCCAACTTCTTGAAAGTGGTGTCAGCACGAGTCATGGTGGGAGCCACTACTCTCCATTCCTAAGGCTTTGGAATTGGCATCAGAGGCATGACTGTTTGGTCCAACTTTTGATGACATGATTGTAGAGGCTTGTGTAGGTTTTCTTAACTTTAGAACCCAAATATAGGGGTTCTCTTCATAGAAGTCTTGTGCTTCCTAACAGCCTGGTTGGGACCCAACAGAAGTTGGCTATACTGAGCTTGAATTGGGGTTTGAAATTACCACCTAACTCTCTTTGACTTTGGAGATTGGGGTGCGGTTTGTGACGTTTTTGGGATCCAACGAAAGGGTTTCTACCATCATAGAAGCCTTGAGCTTCTAAGATCTTGAAGGGGGGATCGAACGAGACTTGGATTGTGGATAAAACTCTGTTGTATGGGGCTCCCACTTTGTAGATCTCCGCTCATGGGTAGGCTTCTCGGCTAAATGGTTGTTGCTAGGCCTTTGCATGGGCATTGTACTTTCCTTGGCTCTGGTACTCTTTGGTACCCACTTCTTCTTGGTGACCTCCTTGAAGGGTTATTGAGGTTGAGGTTGGGGGGTGATCTTCGTCTCGAGGTTTTGGATCTCCATAGTGGTTTGAGGGGGTGGTCAATACGCTAAGGCGAGGAGTGTTGAGTGTTAGGGTATATTTGAGGTGATGGCTTATAAGTGGAGGACGAGGCTTAGGATGTTGTAGGTGTGGAGTGCTCCCATCCACCAATGATACAATAACCATTCCATGGAAAAGCCCGAGTATTGCGGTTCTTTTCTGCCAATTGACTATACAATGAGTGGTTGCAATCCATCCCTTCCTTCCCAAAGATGATGCTCTCTTTCATTATACCTAAGATGGGAGTCACGCAAGGCATAGGTTTAGTTCCAACATAAAATTCACCTTCAAAACACTTGACGGTCATAGATTGGGAATTATTTACCATGGTAATGGTTGCTATATGGATGGTGCAATGGTGGGTGGGTGGCCTAATGAGGTCCACGTCCACCAAGACAACACATGGCTAGCCTTCATATCAACTAAGGCGGGCACGCAGCTAGGCGGTCTTTATGGGGGAACTCTAGCTCAAGGCGAGTGGGCTCCATCATTGGTCTTGTTTTGAATGCGTTGAGCATGAACAAGCATGTGATTTCCATCCATTCATGCAAACCTTGTCCCAAGCTTTTGTGGAAGAGTGTCCATGGTTTTCAGAATGTGAATCCAATCCTTAGAGTCAAAAGTCTTCAAGAGGGGTTTATATTCAAAAGTCTTCAAGAGGGGTTTATATTCTCAGTCTTTTTCACCATTCCACATCTTGTTACAAGCTTTACAGATATCAATTGACATGGTCTGAGCGGTTGTGTTAGGCTAATTGGCAAGAAATCTTGGACCCGTGGCATGAGTTTTCCTATTTTCAAGTTTATTTTTAAGCATGAGCTACCTTTACTTACGTATATATGATTAGTTTCCCAATTATAACCCAATTTTATGTCTCTCTGTAAGGCCTTTTGAGGATCATCATGGTGTATGATCCTCTTCTTTGAAAATCCATCACCACGAGCCCCTTTTCCATTTCAAATGCCATCCTAAGCACATCTTCTATATATTTATGTGGTGATGGAATGTAAGGGAGTGGTTGTACAAAACCCTCTGTTTTAGGGTTTGGGATTTCTTGCCCCCCCATGGGGTGAGCTCTACGAATTCCAATGACACTCTCGTCCTACATCGACCTAGCTTTGAGACTGTTGGCTCACTGTGGTGTTGAGGAGACATTATGTAAATGCCTTTGTGAATCCCTTTGGTTTGAGGTAATCTCAGTATTAGCTCTTCACCCTTTTTTATGTTCCTTGTTCCTCATCCGAATAGAGAAGAAATGGAACTTGGTTCCATGGTGGTGAAGAAGCTTCTGTGATGAGCTCCAATAAAAAATGGGACTCCTGTTTACATTGTGTGCGCTTGCTGCTTACATTGTGTGTGCTTGTTACTTACATTTGTTGCTTACATTGTGTGTGCTTGATGCTGTGTAGTATAGAGAAGGAGACATGTCCCGATCGTCATAACTATGGTTGTTGATGAGCTGCTTACATTGTGTGTGCTTGCTGGTGTGTGGTATAGTGAAGGAGACATGTCGTCTCGATCGTCGTAATTGTGGTCGTTGAGCTTCTTACATTGTGTTTGCTTGTTGTTGTGTCAGTATAGCAAATGAGACATGTCTCGATTGTCGTTACTGTGGTTGCTAAGTTGCTTGGTGGTGGTCAAGATTGACACCAAATGTTTGAAACAGGCTATGCATGACCATGCATGTGCATACATGCCATTCACCACGGCCATGCACATACTCAAGATATGTGCATGGCATTCCATGTACATTTTAGAGATTTCTTATTCCATTTATACATTGCTAAAGTGCTACCAATATGTAGAAATTCTTGTCCATAAACAAAACATGTTGAGACAAGATTTTTCATGCTCCCAAGTCCAAGAAAGGGTTGAACAAGTCCTTCACATTCTTAAAAAGGTCTTTATGTTTATAAGAAGGGTTACATGTATTCTCCACATACCTGCATAGGGTTTTTCCATTTTTCGAAGAAACTACTCATGTTATTTATATGCTTGTAAAGTGTTGCTAATGTACAAAAAGGCATGTCCATGCTCAAAACATTCTAAATCAAGGCTTTCCATGCTCAAAAGGGGCTACATATTCTTTGTACCTAATCAAAAAAGGTGTTGTGTACATGCTTATTACAAACGGCATCAAATGCATGGTCATGGTGCATGCCATTTTTGAGACTTCTTATGCCATTTATATGCTTTTAAAGTGATGCTAATGTGTAGAAAAGCTTGTCCATAGATAGAACACGTTGAGATAAGTCTAATGTGTAGAAAAGCTTGTCCATAGATAGAACATATTGAGATAAGGGTTTTCATACTCCCAATTCCAAGAAGGGGTTGCAAAGGTTCTTCACAATGCTTTCATGCTCAAAAGAGTCTTTGTACGGGTTGTATGTGTTCTTCACATACTCATATAAGGATTCTCCTTTCTTGGAAGAAATTTCTCATGGTATTTTCATGCTTGTGAAGTGTAACAGCTAATGTGTAAAAAGGCATGTATATGCTGAAAACATCCTAAATCAAGGCTTCCCATGCTCAAAAGGGGCTGCATATGCTCTGTATATGCTCAAAAGGTACTATGTATATGCTCCAAAAGGGTGTCGAAGGCATTAAATCACCCAAGCATCCCTTGTTTACACGTGTTCTCCATATACTCACATAGGGCTTTCCATGCTCAAAAGACACTGCTCATGTTATTTACATGCTTGTAAAATGCTACCCATGTGTAGAAGGCTTGTCCATGCTAAGAACATTTTGGCGAAGAGAGGCTTGGCCATGCTTTAAACATTCCAATATAAGGCTTCCCATGTAGCTCAGAACTGGGCCTGCCCATGTGCAAAAAGGTCCGTCCATGCTAAAAAAAGTCCTTGCCCATGCATAGAAAGGCCTCTCCATGTGCAAAAAGTCTTGTACATGCTTACATAGGGGTTGCTTATGATATTTATATTTGGGAAAATCCACACCTTGCTAAGAGAGGCTTGGTCATGCTTTAAACATTGTGATATAAGGCTTCCCACGCTCCCAACTAGGTATAACACCTGATAATACATAGAAAGGCATGTCCATGTGTAGAACGGCCTATCCATGCTTAGAACTAGGTATAACACCTGATAATACATACAAAGGCATGTCCATGTGTAGAACGGCCTATCCATGTGTAGAACGGCCTATCCATGCTTAGAACTTCCTGCTAAGACAAGGCTTCACAATTCCATGAAATGGCTACACAAGTTCTTCACATGCTTGCATAGGGATTTCTTATGATATTTATATGTTGAGAAAGTTCACACCTTGCTCTACAAGAGGCTTGGCCATGCTATAAACATTATGGTATAGGAATTTGACATGTTGGGAATGGGCTAGCAATTCAAAGGGTCCAATGTTGTTTACATATTCAAAAAGGGTATCTATTATCCTAGTTGCACTTGTTCTTTGCTTTACAAAAAGGCGTGCACTTGTCCTTCACATGCTCATATAAGGAGGGTTTAGGCCTGCATAGGGAGGAGGGCATATGGTGGTGCTAAACATTTCTATCCACCCTTAATACCCTCTTCACCATCTCTTGAATCTTTCCTACTAACTCTTTTGTTGTACCTAGTTAGACCTCATGATTGTGGTATCCTTCATGATTGTGTTTTCTTGCTTGCATATGTGACAACACAAATGGATAGATTACTATCACAAATCAACGGAAGTAGATAAGAATGGTCTTGCAACTCTTAGAGAATATATTGGAAGCTTAGATGCTGATAAGTTTGTTATTTCTATGACAGTATTAATCTTTTGGAGAAGTGGCTCTACCGAGGCTTTGAACTACTACAAAGTCTTAATATTTCCATTGCAATTTGATAAAAATATTTGGTGGGCCAAAATGGGATAGAATAAAGGACACACTCCCCCATTTTTTGGTGGGCCAAAATGGGATAGAATACACTCCCCCATTTTTCCCATAGCTTCTAATATTTTAGTAATATTTTGGCACAATGTTGATAATAAAACAATCGATGTTGTGAAGCCATGTTTTGAAATCAAGGTCTTAACTCCTTACGTGTGCGGGAAACTGTTACCACCGAAAAATTCTTACTTACGTTCAGGTTATATCAAGTGCCTCAACACTCATGGACACATGGAAAAAAGTCACATTGAGACTAGAAAAAAATAACTTCTTTGTTAGATATATTGTCCAAGTTGTGGAGTTGGATCCAAGATCCAAGATTAATGGCCTAAACTTATCTATAGCATAACACTTTATGAGAATATATGCTTGGGATATGATAGACTAGGGGGTATATCCCAACAATCACTAGTGGGCAAAGGCACTGAGGGAATCCCTTAGTAAAAAATATGTACACAAGTGACAGGAACTTCGCCTTGGTGAGGGAATCTACTGGTAAAAAATGTGTACACAAATGATAAGAACTTCACCTTTGTGTGAGAGATAGACAGAGTCTACGGAGGAGTAAAGATTCCTTCTCAATGAGGCTCTGGTGTGAGTTACAAATGTGTTGGGGGCAATGTCATGAGAATAAATGGAAAGAAAAACCTATGCTACTGCACTCTTGTTATGGTTCTTTGGACATATACATGACTTGTTTGGGTTTGGGGAGGTGGGAGGAGAGTAGATACTATAAGATCCAAAATATTAAAATTCCACGCAATCACTTAACCATGGTTGTTTTCTTATAGCAATTGGAAGATCAAGCTATAGTATCAAGATATTAAATTAAATACAATATGCATGTGTGCTGAAGAATGTGAAGGAGATGAATTTCAAGGGCTTGAGGGGAGGGTGGACCATAAGGGTGACCATTTTGCGGGAGATGTAAAGCTGGGTGGACCATCAAGGGTGACCATTTTGCAGGAGATGTAAAGCCGGTGGCAAACTACAATACAGCTCCTTACTTCTAAGCTCTTGTTGCGTACTATGACCAAGAAAAAGAGTAAAAACAACAAAAGAAGGTACAGTTGTTCACCAGGTGGCAGTTTATAACTACTAAGTGGCAGCTAACCGATGTGCATGGAGTACTATGATCAAGGTAGCTAACATTCACATGTTCATTTACTCCTAGTTGAGCTTCGCTCCCTACCTTAGTATAAAAACTTATCTCCCACTCTTGGCAATAAATAGGTTGGTGAACTGGAGTCCTTTTGTGACTTTCTTCCTGAAAGGGGTTATGGTATTCTTTAGCTACGAGGCAGTTGAAAAGGCGAGTAGAGAAAATCGAGCTGGGCCAAAAAATCGAGTAAAGAAAACCGAGCAAACTTGGTAAACATCTTATGTAATAGAGTTTTTCACAATATTGTCATTGTTGTGACAAATCTGTTATGATCCAATGATAATTATTATATAAAATCAAGTAAGAAATGAAAATTGTGAAACAAAGTGTACAATGAAAAGTGAAAAATCTAGTGAATAGGAACCGCAATTAATGTGAGCAACAATTCCATCTTTAGCCACTTGAAATATTTATATATATATCAATGGATTTACTAAGGAAATATTTTCATATATATCAATGGATTTACTAAGAAAATATTTTCATACATATCAATGGATTTACTAAGAAAATATTTTCATATATATCAATAGATTTACTAAGGAGGGTTTTGTAGAGTCATGGCCAAAAGCAAAAAACCTATAATGGTCATAGCCAAGAAAAGTCACAACATTATATCCTCCATGTGGGCACATAATAGAGTAATTGCTACAACAAGCAAATTACCATCAAAGGTGTTCGCAAAAAAAAAACATCTTAAATTAGTTTTGACTTCAAGCGAATATTCTTGATATGGATAGGTGTCATGTCTCTGAGCATTGATCATTCGTAAATATAAGCTTGACATAGCATTCCTCTCCCTTATCGATATGGATAGGTGTCATGTCTCTGAGCATTGATCATTCGTAAATACAAGCTTGACATAGCATTCCTCTCCCTTATCAATGCTTACTCACAACCATTGCTTGTGCCATGACTTCTGCATAGCGTGGTATTGTATAGGTCAATAAAAGAACATTAGACATGACTAGTTGACATTTGAACTAGAAAGAAAATAATGTACCTTCTTTCGCCTTTGGGGGTCTCCTCGATCAGAATGATTTTCATTTGTGTTTATTTGCTCCTTTTTCGCACTCTTTCTCTCCATACAATTTGAAGAAATCTTTCTCGCTTTCTATAACATGACATGCAACAAAGTCTATCCACCATGGATAGTGCAATAGCTCCCAATCTAATTGGGAGTATATGCTCTTAGGATACATACACGTGTCCTCACTACTCAAATCAACCAACCCTACTATAATGATTTGGTAGCCCTACTAATACTCTCCTTTCTTGCCTAACAAGTGAGAGAGATACCTTGCAGTCATTATTGGAAATTAATTAATAAACTTTAAGCAAACCCTAAACAAATAAAATATGAGAAGGAAATGGGGGCTTACCTAAACACCACATAGCTCATTCCTTTTATACACAATGGTACTGCCACCCTTTTAAGTCTCCTTGGTCTCCAAAGCATGCTTGTACTTCCTAGCTTCCAACTAAGTACTCTTGGAATGAATAATCGTGAGGCAATGCCAATGCAATTCCCAAAGCATATAGCCCCTCTATGTCTTCCAAGGTGGTATGTGCCTCCACCTACACCCTATCAAGGAAACATTCCCTAGTGAGCCATCTACACCTCACCAAAAAAAGGATCACACAAACCACAGCACAAAGATCCATGCATAAAGTATAACATATAGTACAACACAGTCTTGAAAAAACTTACATCCAAAAGTTGTTATAACTTGTAAGCATAAAGTACATGTCCCTCAGTCATTTGGTGGAATCCACTAATGATAGAAGCATGACCCATTTTTCATGTCTCATCTCAATATTTGCAAGCATATTCAGTTTCTACAAAGTAAGTTATGTCCTTGTTATGGTACTTGAGCTCCAGTACTTTTGGATACCCATCTTCAATTCCATAATACATCTCTCAAGCTTGGTTTGACAATGACATATTCATTCTCATCCAACAAATATCAAATTTAAATGTCAAACTAGGTGTTAATGATAACAATATCATAAATGGATTTTATGAAATGACATCATGAATGGAATTTATATTCAGAATGTGTAAGGTAAGGCATGCAAATAAGACAATCTTTCAAGTTTGGCTTGGATGAATGATAGAGCATACCACATAGATCTGTTGGGATTTAGTCTATCTGTAGCAATCCTTGATCATCCATGCTGTCAATGTGTGATTCCCTTCCCATAAAAAGAACATTTTCCTTGATAAAAACCTAGAAACTTCCCCTTGTTTGTAATCTCTTTGTAAAAACTCATCTCATTGACCTCCCTCCACACCTAGCCATACTCATCCCAATGTTTGCAACTAGCTAATCACCTTATCCTGACACCATTGGGTAGAGAATTAAAAATGACACACTTTTGCTTTTTAAACGTCTCAATCTGAGCTACAAATCGCAAGTTATGGCAATGGAGAGAGTTTGGAGATGTTAAAATGGATAATGTTTTGAAACTTGGTTCATTTTGGGGGTTCCAAAGCCTAGACATAAAAGCAAGTGGCACCATTGGGTAGATCATAAGAAACCTCTATAGATCTCAGGGGCTATGGCCATGGGGAGGGGTTTAGACGTATTAAAATAGACCACGTATTGAAATAAGATCCATTTTTGGGGCTCCATATCCTAATATTCAAGGCAACTGGGACTATTGGGTAGAGCATAAAAAACCACACTCTTTTGCTTTTTACAGCTCCTCAATCTAACTTATAGATCTCAAGTTATGGCCTTAGCTCCCCTTGTATCCAGTTTTGCAAGAGCGGGCTTATCGAATTGGTCATTAGGTATTGTAGGGCTGCCTGAAGGCGGCTTTTTTGGCCGACCCACTTCTACTGGAGCATTTGATGGCCATAACTTAAGATCCATAACTCGGATTGAGGAGCTGTAAGAAGTAAAAGTGTGGTTTTTATGCTCTACCCAAGGGTCCCACACTTACCTTTAATATTAGGATTTGGAGCCCCTAAAATGGACCATTTTTCAATACGTGGTACCCTCCCCATGGCCATAATTTGAGATCTGTAAAAAGCAAATTGTGTGGATTTTTAAACTATATCCAATGGTACCACTTGCTTTTATATATAGGCTCTAAAACCCCCAAAATGGACCATGTTTCAATATTATGTTATCCATTGTTCACATCCAAACCCTCCCCACGATCTGTAGTCTGTATTGAGAAGTCCCAATAATGTCACTTGAATTCAAGTCTAGGATTTAGAACCCCCAAAATGTATGATGCATGTAACCGCGACCGCTAAGATAGAGGCTATAGGGATGGGAAGTAGGTTAATGTCTTGTGCTTTAACACTACTTGTAATTGAGCCACAAAAGTGTCTTGGGCCATAAAAGTGGCTTAGGTCATTTTTTTGTAATTCATACATAACTTTTACATATGATATCAAAACTTGATAAAACTTCCTAAGCATGATCCTAAGATGTAAAGAAACCTTTGGGCATCAAAATTACCTCATTAAGTCTTAAAATATAAAATTTGCTTTTTTTAAAATGACAAAAATTGACCAAAACAGTAATATATGGCATGATTCAGAGAAGTGTAAGAAGTTGCCAATTTTTATCTAAAAATTGAAGTGTAAGAAGTTGCCAGTTTTTATCTAAAAATTGAAGTGTTTTTATAAGTATATTAGACATATAGAGACGGAGTTTTTATAAGTATATTAGACATATAGAGACGGAGTTTTCATGTCAATTTGAGCCTGCTCTAGAATTATATGGCTACTTTTTAGGCCATATGGTAAACTTTTGGGCATTTTGACAAAACGATCCTTGAAGATGGTCATAAAAGCAAACCAAATGTTATACATTATTTTTCTTACTATTTTTATTCAACTCTAGTTGGGTGTTGGGCACATTTCCCTGAAAGGGTTTTACTTTTAGCATCATAGTTAGAGAGAAAATGTTTTTTTTTTATAAAAGTTTCTAAAAGCCACAAAAGTGTCTTCTTTTCTACAAGACTAGTGCTAAGCAAGAGTCCCCAAGACTTGGAATCGTTATTTAGGGCAAAAATACGAAATCATATCAAGGGGCTATGTTGTTAAACAAATCTCTTTTTTCATAGGTTTCATAGTACTTATTCATTATGAGAAAACATACTAACCTCTGCATATGTGAACATGGACATGTATAGATGTATGGGTACTTCATAGATAGCATGGGCATGCAATATGCTTTGGGGACTTAGATGCATACATATAGATGTATGGGTGCTTCATAGATAGCATGGGCATGTAATATGCTTCATAGATAGCATGGACATGCAATTGCTTTGGGGCTTCATAGAACTTATCCAGTATGAGAAAACTAGGCATCTTAGTATGTCACATAGATTTGTATAAATGTATGTAGTTATGCATGCCGCCATGATTCATAGATAAAACGAGCATGTGAGTATTTTAGCTAATCCTTCCTCCCATGATGCTAAGCTAGCTCCATAAATTATGGTCACTCATGCATGTGAGATGTATTGATACGCATTTGGTGCTTCTTAGATGTATTGGTATGCACATACTCGCTCAGAGTATTTTGTTTAGTGTCTTTCATCATTAGACAATTTGTTACTCTACTCAATTTATATTTATTTGGTTCTTGTGAGATGTATCGATATGCACATACTCATTCATAAGTATTTTGTTCAGTATCTTCCATCATTAGACAATTTTGTACTCTACTTGCTATACATATTTGGTGCTTGCAAGATGTTTTGACAACATAGTTATTGTATGCACACAAGATTAAGTAGGTTTAAGTAGCACTGTCGTTATTATCTAATCCAAACTTTATGTTGTTCTAGCTATCTTGTCTGGTTTTCCTTGCTCACTTTTCTTGGCCTGCTCAGTTTTGGTCGCTCACCTTTTGGTAATCCTCTTCAGCTTTCTGCAAAGCTTATTTTTCAATGAACATCCCCCAACTCTTGTTTAGAGTTTCCTCCTATGGTTTCCCTTGTCCTACTTGGAGCTTCCTTTTGGGTCCATTTTTGATCTCTTAATATTCCTAATCTAGGTAATAAGGTGCTTACCCCCCTCTGTACTACTTGGAGTAGGCACCTTATTACCCTTTGTGTGATTATGGCCCTTTTAGGTAATAAAAAGGTGCCTGCTCAAAAAGGTAATAAGGTGCCTACTCCAAAATGAAAGGGGGAGGAGGGTTGTAGACACTACAACCCTCTCCCCCTTTCCTAAGTTTGGAATAGGACTTGAAGGTGCCTACTCCAAAAAGGTAATAAGGTGTCTACTCTTTTAAAAAAAAGGGGGAGGTTGTAGTGCCCCCTTTGCTATCCCTTTTTTTTGGAGTAGGTACTTATTACCTTCTTTTCAGTGAAGTACTTTATCTCATTATAGCTTCAGAATGGAATGGAATGTGGCTCATGGAAAGCTATGCTTTTATGTATTCTTATTGCTGGTGATTGTTGTGATAATGATTTCTCTTTTCTTTAGCCAAGGCAAGACCTTTATTAATAGGGGCCATGTGACAGATGCCAGGCCCTGGTGGAAACTGGCTGGATGTGGCTCTATGAAGCCTGTGAGCTCACTCTTTGTGAAGGTACATTGGGACTATGAAATACTCCTAGAATTGGTCGTATTGGTGTAGGAGTACTTTGAAGTAATTGACACCAATTCTTCTCATTTGTATTCTCAATGCTGATTGTCTAAAGTTCCATTTGCAATGAAAACCATACAACTAATGAACATCCTTAACTCAAAATCTAGAAGATATTTTTTTTTGCCAAATATGGGAAACCATGAAATATTGAACTGCATGTACAGATAAACAAGGCTATTTGTGACTCCATACCAAGGGCCACAATGTCCTCAAGTTCAATACCAAGAGCTGTGGCCAATAGGAAATATGGAGCATCATTGCCAACCCACAAAGGGCACCAATTTTCATATAGGAACAATACCGCTAAATAAATACCACATGTAGTCCATTCCAACCACATATAAACCATGCAAACAAGAAAAAAACCACCACATAAAGAGACCACATGTAGTCCATTCCAACCACTGTCATATAAACCATGCAAACAAGAAAAAAACCACATGTAGTCCATTCCAACCACATATAAACCATGCAAACAAGAAAAAAACCACATGTAGTCCATTCCAACCACATATAAACCATGTGGAGTCTAGACCATACAAACCACTAACAAATGCCATTCCTAGCACGCACATACAAAGCACATGTACCCCATAAACACCACATAAGGAATATACCAACAACCATATAAATATCACATGTAGCCCATAAACCACATCGGGAATACACCAACCACATAAATATCACATGCATCCCATTTTAACCATATAGGCCACATTTGGATGTTTACTAAGCATGTAAAGATCTCCAACAACCCATTCACACCATGCATGTACCATATGGACCTACAAGCCACACCAAGGCAACATTGAGTGTGTCAAGGTCTTGAGAAGCAAAGTTTTGAACATATGCAGAAAACATGCATCATGCAAAACACATCAAGATGATACCAAGCTTATAAAGATCTTGTGGAGTCTCTTACTCTAACCATATAGAGACCATCTAAACCATGAAGAGTACACCATAAGAAGATAGAGCATGTAGAGATCACATATTTCAACCATGTATATGACACATGGACCGTGTACACACCGAGATGACAGTGAGCATGTAAAGATCTCATTTTGATCGTGTATAGAGGCCACATGAATAATGCAAAGTGCACCATAAGCATATAGAGATCACATAGAGCCCATTCCAACCATATGTAGGTCACATAGACCTTATAGATCACATCGAGACAACACTAAGCATGTAAAGGTCTTAGACAGTCTGTCTTAATTGTACAAACCATATGGACCATAATGTAGATCACATTACGAGAAGACCGAGGTATAGATCACCTAAAGCCCATTTTGACCATGCTTGCATGGGACACATAGAGCCCATTTTGGCCATGTACAAGACACGTCAAGCCCATTCTTGCAGTAGCCACACTAGGAAAATAACAAACATGTAAAGATCTTAGCACAACCCATTTCAACCATGTATAGAACTACATGGACCATGTAGAGCACACCATGAGAAGAATCCAAGTAGATATAGATCACATAAAGCCTATTTTTATCATATAAACTACACCAAGACAACATTGAGCATGTAAAGATCTTGAATAGCCCATTTTGACCATGTGCAAAGAACACATGGACCATGTAGAGCACATCGTGAGAAGACCAAGCATATAGAGCCCATTTTAGCCTATGCAGATCACATGGACTAAAGAGAGAACACCGAGATAACATTGAGCGTGTAGAGATCTTGGGTAGTCCATTTTGATTGTACAAACCACATGGACTACCATGCAAAGCACAATGTGAGAAGACCAAGCCTATAGATCACATAGATCCCATCTAACCATGTATGAGACACGTAGTATTGATCAAACCAAGACAATGGTAAGCATGTAAAGATATCAAGCATCCCATTCTGACCATGTACAAAACCACATGGACCATGTAGTGTACATAATGAGAAGAACAAGCATATAGATCACATAGAACCCATTCCAACTATACAAACCACATCGAGTCAACAATGAGCATCATGTACAAAACCACATGGGCCATGTAGAGCACACCTGGAGAAGAACAAGTATGTAGAAATCACATAGAGCCCATTTCGACCATATGTGGATCACATAGAGACCATTCCAACCATATGTGGATCACATGGAACATAAAAGCACACCGAGAGACGATTGGGCATGTGGAGATCCCATAAAACCCATTCGACACATGTATAGACCATTATGACCATCCAACCATGACCTATGATATCATACATGGCCATCATTTGGATGTATGTCCATGGTATATACATGTATGTATGTATGTCCATGATCTATGACATCATACATGGCCATCATAGGGATGATGTATGCATGCATATATGTTCATGATCTATGACATAATACATGGCCATAATGGGGATGATGTATGCATGCATATATGTTCATGATACATGTATGTCCATGAAGCATGTATGGCCATTCCATGTCACATGTTGACATGGAATCATCATATGTTGACATGGATACGCTAACAAGTGCCACATCATTAGAGTAGTCCACATAAGCAAACCCCATGGAACCAAAGCTCACCAAAATGAAAAAAGCTTGATTCTACTTCTCCTAGGCCTCCAAGAGCTTGATTCTACTTCTCCTAAGCCTCCAAAAGCCCATGAGTTTCTCTCTAAGGGGAAGAGCTCAGAAATTGCCCAAATTTTGAAGTGCACTAGTTAATTTTGAAGTAAATGTGTACCATTCTTTGTTGCGAGGTACTCACAATAAATGTAATGATGAGAAAGAAAAATATGCTAACAACTAGACCTCAAGAAAAATTCATGATTTTCTAATCTGGGGTGGTCTATACTTGAGCAAGGCTGATATGAGCCTCTACATATGTATGAGCCATTGGATGGCTTGGGATTGACATGCACCATGTAAGTCATGCATACCTTTTATTTTGTGGGCTAAACCTTGCTTTCCAAATTTTTGTTTTCAAATTTGAACTATCAGTTTATGCATGCCACTAAATGTGCATACATCCCATACCACAAACCATTGGGGATAAATACCATTGGGACTAATTATTTGCCACCGACAAATCAAATCCCTTAGTTTTTATTTAACCATGGTTGCTAAAACTTAGAGACCAACATAGCACCTATAGGCTTAGAGTTGGGCAAAACCAAGCCATCCACATATCAAGGATGATGACCAAATTTGATTAAACTACAAATCCCATTCAATACTTAGAAAAGTTTGATGATGACCAAATTTAATGGAACTAGAGATCCCATTCAGTACTTAGGAAAGTTTGATCGAATTTGTGAGGCCATGGGAAGGATTGATGATCCCACCAAGTTCTACTCATTTAGACTTTACCTTGAAGGCAAAGCATGCTAGTGGTTTAGGTCACTAAATCCACTTGAAAAGACCATCTATGAGGTCTTGAGACACACCTTCATTAAGGGGGATTCTTGCTCACGGGCACCCATTACACACATATACAACCACATGCACCTATAGGCTTAGAGTACTTAGACACCAACATAGCACCTATAGGCTTAGAGTTGGGCAAAACCAAGCCATCCACATATCAAGGGTGATGACCAAATTTGATTGAACTACAGATCCCATTCAATACTTAGAAAAGTTTGATGATGACCAAATTTAATGGAACTAGAGATCCCATTCAATACTTAGGAAAGTTTGATCGAATTTGTGAGGCCATGGGAAGGATTGATGATCCCACCAAGATCTATTCATTTAGACTTTACCTTGAAGGCAAAGCATGCTAGTGGTTTAGGTCACTAAATCCACTTGAAAAGACCATCTATGAGGTCTTAAGACACACCTTCATTAAGGGGTATTCTTGCTCACGGGCACCCATTACACACATATACAACCACATGCAGGAGCAGGGAGAAACGATGCAGGATTACATTGCTTGAACCAAGTATCTCCATATGGGATGTAACATCGTGAAAGACTAGATGACCTATCTGACTCATTGATTGATTTATGGTTGGTTGTAAGAGTAAGAGGCTTCATGACTTATCACTTTCATTGATCGATTTATGGTTGGTCTCAGGTAAGAGCCTTCATGACTTATCACTTTCATTGATCGATTTATGGTTGGTCTCAAGTAGGAGGCTTATCTCTGCAAGTCTAGGCACTATATCTTTGATGAGTGCTACCCTGCGAGACAATAGACATGGTAGATAACTTGCAAGATAAGGATGTAGATGTCACCCAACCTAACTAAGAGATAAGGGACACATCATCCAAATCCTCATCATAGAGACGAAGGGTACAAACCTAGCACCTTCTAGAGTCCTAATTAAATGAGCATGGACAAGCTAGCAGAGAATCTTCTCAACTATTTAAATCAACAAAATGGTAGGGGCAACTCCAAGGGCAAGCCCCAACTAGCATCTCAAGTAAGACACCCGCTCGACATTCTCATCTATTCCTATGAAGTTGTTGAGATATCGAGCTCGTCTAGTGAGGCGGTGGACACTGATGACCCGCCTGGGGGATAGGCCCCACACTTACACCACTAGCATGGTTGGTGAGATCATGGGAGATATGCGGCCAGTGGGATGACAGGCTGTGTGACAGCCATTTTAGAGACTGGCATAGTTATAGCACCAGCTCATTTAGTCGGGTTCACACTATAGAGAACCCGTGTATGTATTGGTTGAGTACCTTTCATATTATGTGTACTCTTATCTTGTATATGGTGTGTTGAGTGTTGAGTAGAAAAAGAAGAAGATTTTCAGCCTCTCACCGTGTGTGTTCTCTATTAGGGTTTTGTGAGTGTGTGTGTGTGTGCTTGCAAGAGCTCAAGCTCTCTTCCCCCCTGCATCTTTTCATGGTATCAGAGCCTGGTTCGTGCTAAGGGCTGAGCTGTAAGCAAGAGAACCACAGGAAGCGGTACGAGGGTAAGAGCTTCAACTACTCTTCCCTATTTGAGTTGGTGACTACACCCTTGTCGGGAGCTCTACGGGAGGCACCGGCAAACGGTCTCTGATTGAGGAGCTTTCTTCGCGGGAGTAAAGCTATAGGGCAGTCCTATCGGACTGAGTTTTTTGGGCTGAAAACACATTTCGGGCACGTCTGGACCTCCGTTTTTCAGAAAGCAAGCGATTTCGAGCACTGCGGGTAAGTCATCAATTCTCTGCAGAACTCTGTTTTAAGAATTGCAGGAAGACAGATTGACTGTGTAGACACTGTGGATGCTGCAAAGAGGTCTACAGTTGCCATTGGGTGTATGTATGCACATTGAAGTCACTGGTTGTGACATTTGAGAGTACTACAGTACCGCTGTGCAGAAAATACAGCAGTTTGTGTAGATAAACCAGAGTGCAGTTTCTGGTAAAATTGTGTGTTTGGCAAGATATTTAATGATGGCATAACACAGATTGTGGCTGAGAAGCTGGATAAGAATAACTTCCATGCTTGGAGGTTCAGGTTGACGAATTTCCTGATGGGAAAAGGCTATTGGGACTACATAGAAGGTGAGCATGAAGAGGCACCGGAGATACCGGCGACTGCTGCTGCAGATGTAAAAGAGTTTAAAGACTGGAACCAAGGAGCCAGAAAGGTTATGTATTGGCTTTCCATTAGTATACAGGACACCATGATTGGGCACATTCAGGATGCTAAGTCCCCCAAGGAGGCGTGGGACACCTTGGTAAAGCTCTATGAAACAAATACCAAGGCACGTAAGATACAGTTGAAGAATGAACTTCATACTGTGGAGAAAAAGAGCATGTCTGTGAATGACTATGCGCTGAAGATAAAGGGTATTGTGGAATCCCTTGCATCTATTGGTGTGTCGGTAGATGATGATGATAAGGTGGAAGTCTGTCTACGTGGTCTCGAGCCACAATACAAGGCGTTCAAGACGTCCATTCAGACTCGGGAAAATATTCCCAACTTTACAGATTTGGTGTCGAAGAGGAGCTTGGGTGAAGACCAACAGTCTTCACAAAGCAAAAACAGTTCAGAGCAACAGGCCTTCTACACGAGTTTAGGAAGAGGACGAGGTAGAGAAGGCCGTGGACGCGGTCAAGGAGGTGGCCGAACAGGTAATCAGAATTATGGCCAGCAGAGCAGCAGCAGCAACAACAGTCCCAGAATCAACAACAACAACAACAACATGCAGGTGGAAGAGGCAAATTCAGAGGCAGGGGGAGTCAAAGAGGCCATGGAAATTGGCAAAGGCAATATAATGATGCACGTGAATGCTATTATTGTGGTAAGCCTGGACATGTACAGTCAGAATGTTATAAGAAGCAGGCTGACATGCAAAATGGGAAAGTGCAGCAAAACAACTATGCATCCTCAAGCAGAAATAATGAGGATAATGAAAGGTTGTTTGTTATGCAGCATGTTGTGAATGCCATGTCTGAAAATGTTGATGCAGCACAAAAAGATAATGTATGGTATGTGGATTCAGGTGCTTCAAACCACATGATGAGTCATGGGGAGTGGTTCAAGGAGATGAAAAACCCGGAAAGACCAAGTTTTGTTGAAACAGGGGATGACACTGCTCATCCAATTGCCCACGTTGGAGATGTGCCATTGTCTATGCAGGATGGCAAAGTGAAGTACCTTGCAGATGTTCTTCATGTACCGAACATAACAAAGAATCTGGTTTCAGTTGGCCAGATGATTGAGCAGGGTTTGCAGGTAACCCTGATGGGTGTTATGTTGAAGATTTCAAAGACAAGTGCAGGTTGGTTGCAAAAGGCAACAGAGTGGAAAGAATGTTTACGTTGAATGTAGACATGCCTGAAATGAGTGCTGCGATGTTTGCAAATGGTTCAGGAATTGTTGCAGACACAGACATATGGCATAAAAGAATTGGACATGTAAATGTGCAGAGATTGAAGTCTATGCAGACAAAAGGAATTGTGACAGGGCTGCCAAAATTTAAAGTGGAAGGTATGCATAAAATCTGTGAAGCATGCCAATTTGGGAAGCAAACAAAGCATGTGTTTCCACGTAACAGATATGTGAGCAAAAATGCACTAGATGTTGTGCATTCAGATGTATGGGGTCCTACGAAGACCATATCTATGGGAGGCTACAGGTATTATGTGACTTTCATTGATGACCACACAAGGAAAGTGTGGGTATATTTCATGAAAGAGAAGAGTGAGGTGTTCACTCACTTTCAGAATTTCAGAGTTTTGGTTGAAAAGCAAACAGGGAAATATGTCAAGTGCCTAAGGTCAGATGGAGGGGGAGAATACTTCTCCAATGAGTTCTCTGAATTTTTGAAGAAGAATGGTATTCGGAGACAGTTCACATGCAGATACACTCCGCAGCAAAATGGAGTTGCTGAGCGAAAAAACAGGCACATTGCTGAGATTGCGCGAGCATTGATGGAAGAGAAGAATATGCCGCATTGCTATTGGGCTGAGGTTGTTTCTATAGCAGTATACATCATGAACAGGACTCCAACTGCAGCCATACATGATGTAACTCCAGAGGAGAGGTTTACTGGCAGAAAACCAGATTTGTCTCATCTGAAAGTCTTTGGATGCATTGCATATGTGCATGTGCCAGATGAGCTGAGAACTAAGCTGGACCCGAAAGCTGAAAAATGTGTGTTTATTGGATATTCCCTTGAGCAAAAGGAATACAGGTGTTATAACCCTGCTACACATGAGCTAAGGGTAAGCAGGGATGTTGTGTTTGATGAGATGAGCAGCTGGTATGTTGCTGAAAAAGAAGCTGTTGGGGCTGATGTGAGTGGAAGTGTGGTTGCACAGAATGCAAGTCAGCAATCACAGTCTTTGAGTGGACCAGGAGAGTCCTCATCTAGTGGGTCTATTGATAGACCATGGAGTGGCAGGCTGCGTCATAATACCAGTCCTGCAAATGTGATTAGTACATCATGTAAAGGAAAAGAGAAAGTGGTTGAGCCCCTTGGTATGCCTGACATTTCTGCAGGGCATTCTCATGTTGATGGAGAGTCTAGTGGCTCAGATATGAGCCTTGATGAGGAGCTTGGGATCCCAGCTATGAGAACACCTGGTGTAAAGAAGGCTATGGAAGCCATGAATGAAAAGCTGCGAAGATCTGGGAGAGTGAGAAATCCTGTGCAGAGATTTACCTATGATGGTTATGTGGCACATCACTATGCATATATGGCAAAGGTTGTGCAGGTTGTTGAGCCCACATGCATTGATGAGGCTGTTGGAAATGTGTGTTGTAAGAAAGCTATGGATGAGGAGATGGATGCACTATATGGAAATGAAACTTGGGATTTAGTGCAATTGCCTGAAGGCAAGAAAGCCATTGGATGCAAGTGGGTGTACAAAGTTAAACATAACAGTGATGGAAGCATAAACAGGTACAAGGCTAGATTGGTAGTCAAAGGATATGCGCAGACATATGGGATTGATCATGAGGAAACTTTCAGCCTAGTTGCCAAGATGGCAACGGTGAGAGTTGTGATAGCAATGGCTGCGTCAAAGCAATGGTCTTTACATCAGATGGATGTAAAGAATGCATTCTTGCATGGGGATTTGCAAGAAGAAGTGTATATGTTGCAGCCACCTGGTTATGAGGATGTGGGTCACCCCAAGCATGTTTGCAGGTTGAAAAAAGCCTTGTATGGCTTAAAGCAAGCACCAAGAGCATGGTCTGACAAGATTTCTGAATATCTTGTCACTATTGGCTTTCATGTAGCCAATGCAGATTTCTCGCTATATGTGAGACATGGTGATAGAGGAGTTGTGCTTGTTGTCATCTATGTAGATGACTTGATCATTACGGGGGACCATGATGCAGAAATCTTTGATGTAAAGATCTTGCTTAGACAGAAGTTCGAGATGAAGGATCTGGAGGAGCTCAGATATTTCTTGGGCATTGAGGTGATTAGGTCACCACATGGTATTGGATTAATGCAGAGACAGTATGGCTTGGACATGTTATCCAAGTATGGTATGATAGGCTATAAGCCTATTTCTGTGCCATTGGATCAGAATGGCAAGTTGAGTGCAGATTCAGGAGAGATCTTGGAGGATCCTACTATGTACAGGTGCATAGTAGGAAGCTTGATCTATATGATGATCACCAGACCAGATTTGAGCTATGCTGTTGGGTTGGTGAGTCAGTTTATGCAGGTTCCACGGAAACTGCATTTGGATGCAGTGAGACGCATACTGAGATATGTGAAGTCTACTTTGCATTGTGGACTATTCTATGAGACTGGGACAGAGATATGTGTACATGGGTACACAGATGCTGATTGGGCTGGTAGTATCTCAGATAGACGATCTACTAGTGGATTCATGTTTTCTTTGGGGAGTGCTGCTGTGACTTGGAGCAGCAAGAAGCAGCCTATGGTTGCTCTATCGAGTATAGAGGCCGAGTACAGAGGAGCTGCTATGGCAGCATGTGAGGTAGCTTGGTTGAGAAAGCTACTTACAGATTTGGGTCTATCAGTGGATAGACAAGTTGTCATTTTCTGTGACAACATTAGCAGTATACAGTTGGCCAGGAACCGAGTCTTTCATGCTCGTACGAAGCACATAGAGGTCCACTATCACTTCGTCAGAGAGAAGGTCTTAGCAGGAGACCTTGACCTTGTTTATGTCAGCACAGAGGATCAGGTAGCTGATATCTTCACCAAAGCATTGGGTACAGAGAAGCTCCGCAGATTCAGGGCTTCACTTGGTGTACATGAGATGGAGTTGAGCTCGAGGGGGAGTGTTGAGATATCGAGCTCGTCTAGTGAGGCGGTGGACACTGATGACCCGCCTGGGGGATAGGCCCCACACTTACACCACTGGCATGGTTGGTGAGATCATGGGAGATATGCGGCCAGTGGAATGACAGGCTGTGTGACAGCCATTCTAGAGACTGGCATAGTTATAGCGCCAGCTCGTTTAGTTGGGTTCACACTATAGAGAACCCGTGTATGTATTGGTTGAGTACCTTTCATATTATGTGTACTCTTATCTTGTATATGGTGTGTTGAGTGTTGAGTAGAAAAAGAAGAAGATTTTCAGCCTCTCACCGTGTGTGTTCTCTATTAGGGTTTTGTGAGTGTGTGTGTGTGCTTGCAAGAGCTCAAGCTCTCTTCCCCCCTGCATCTTTTCAGAAGTGATATGGTTGGTGTGAAATTTATTGTCACAATCATACAAGTACATAATGTCAAATTCTAAGGCCTACATAACAACAATATGACCGACTCTAAGGCCTACATACAAGTACATAATGTCAAATTCTAAGGCCTACATAACAACAATATGACCGACTCTAAGGCCTAGATAACAATAATACTATGCTCATTGCCAGCATCATGGGAACCACGATATAACCCATTGTAGGTACCAAAGAAACCTAGCACCAAAACCTATGATCCCGATGCCAAAGCAACTATCACTAGCCATATAGTCCATACCATGGGAACCATCATATAACCCATTGTAGGTACCAAAGAAACCTAGCACCAAAACCTATGATACTATGATCATTGCCAGCATCATGGGAACCACGATATAACCCATTGTAGGTAACAAAGAAACCTAGCACCAAAACCTATGATCCCGATGCCAAAGCAACTATCACTAGCCATATAGTCCATACCAAATGATTCTTAACAGGCACAAGCTCTAGGGAATACATACCAAAACCCCATACCATGAGGTATGTATAGACCACCACGAATGCTATACTAACCTTTAGTACTACTACCAACCTATTAAACAATCCTAAAGTGGGATTGATCATGGTGATAGACATAGATTAAGCAACATAATTAAGGTGGATTAAACCACACTAAAAACTCCATGAGAGAGAGAGAGAGAGAGAGATTGCACACTCAACACTCAATTCTATTGCATATCACAAATAAACCATACAATGATGATATAGGGTTTCTAGCCTTATCTCACTTTACACATCATCACCCATGTGGCACTCCCTTTTTCACTCTTTTGGTCAACACTCACATACCATTCAATATTACATGTGGCATTCTTATCTTGCCACAATATCTTGCACCTCTAGGGTGCTTTCCTGCATACACACAACACCACGATTACATCTCTCAACACCCTCTCCTAATCCAAGTGTTCCACAAATCACCCATCACCCATCAATGTAGCATTGCACAACCACAATCACTACCTCTCAACAGTCCCCCTCAATGATACATTTGAGTGTCCATCCAACGAACATGTGTGCACGTGTCTACCATCTTAGACACCAAGTCCATTTTGAGCCGACTTGCTCACAACTGAACATATAGGTTTGGGTGGGAATAAACCCATGAAGTACATCGCCGCCTATCCATGCACAACTCAACACACACCACATTACAAACCATTTCGAACACCTATGGGCTCCGGCAAGGGACCCTCATAATTTTGGGTGAAAATACAATCCTTTTTATGCATGCAAGCAGGGCAGGGTACCCACAAAATCCAAGTGATCAAAACAATTTCCACGGTTTTACTTTTAGAAGCCGATATTTGCCCACTATTTCAGGGCGACACATTTTTGTAACCATGAGAAAATTTATCTTGGCCCAAGCGACTAAAAGGATGTGTGTGAACATCATCTAGTTTGGGGTAAGTGTGTGAATGCATCCTTATAGCTAGCAAGGGTAGACCTTATCTTTGGGGTAAGTGTGTGAATGCATCCTTATAGCTAGCAAGGATAGACCTTATCTTTACAACAAGGAAAAAAACAAACAAAAGAAATGAATTCTGCAATTAGTTTAAGCTGGACCAAATTTGCATTTTTTTTAATTGAGCGCCAGACAATGATAGACCCACTAATAGCCCTGGTCGTCTTCCTCCTCGTGGCTTCTTTCTCTGTGCATGCCATAGCTGGGACGATGCTGCTTGTTGTTTGAGGGATAGCCACAACTGCAACCCCTTCTTTGCTGGCACGTCTTTTAGCCCTCAAGCCTGCTAGTCTCGTAAATCAGCATCTAGAGCCCCATCACTCCAGCGCTTCTCTGCTGCTGTGTCTTCAACTATGTTTGTGATTCTTCTTTTAGGCCCACGGCGATGCTGTGTAGGCGAGCAACATTTTTGTGGACATATCAATATCTAGTTTCACTATATCTTTCCTAAGCACGAGCATCAAGCTTCAAAAATCCTAACCCCAAGAGGGCAACGTCTGATGTGCTCATCTGTCAACCCTTTCAAATCCCCATGCAAGTAAGACAAAGCCCTCCCGGGCACATGCATTTACAGACTTGGCATCATTACAAGCATAGCGGACTACCTCTTTGAATCCACTATAGCACACTAAGGAGAAGGTTTGTCCAATGTTTGCTGTTGACTGCTACCATGACCTTTCACATATGCCCTAGTGTTATGATCTTTCTCTACTCAACCAACTAACATCTTTGTGAGCTTCCATTTTAGCTCCAAATGAGCTATGTGTGCAACTCCTCTTGCTGTACCTTGTTGCCTCCCCATATCTCTATCTTGAGGTTTCAAGTAACCATCAACATGGCTACACTAAGCTCTCTATTGAGCTCCTCATAAGCATGCATCCATTGTTGCACGCCCCAAAGGGTGCTTCTCCAAACACAGTTTCCCTCAAGAACCACAAGGTGCATAAACAAAAAAAAAATGAATGCTCCAACAACATTCACAACCAACTCATCTTCCATGAGAAAATCAATGTGAGCACAATCATTCCATCATGCTCCACTTGGGCTCCAACTAGCCCCATGATTGCTTGTTTTCACATGAACAAGCATGCACCTCACATCCTTGCCAAATTTCAAGGTACCAAGGGATTTACACATCCCAAAATAGCAACCCTTCTCAAATACAAGCATTCTTCCATGTTCAAATACTAAATTAGAGGCAAAATCACAAAAAATACCTTCACAAATCTCCTTTGGCAACTCCTTGATGACATTGAAGTCTCCATAGTCTTCATACTTGTTGGCAACTCCTTGATGACATTGATGACATTGAAGTCTCCATAGTCTTCATACTTGTTGAAATCTCCATTTTCAGCTTCCATGGCAGCACCATATTCTCCAAATCTCTCCATAAGCAGCTTCCACGACTCCAAATGCAAACCATAATGATGAGTGTGCATAATTTGTTTTTCATAAAATAATTCAAAATAATGCTTAATCAATGAACAGATAACCATGAAAACTATACATAAATATTCACCATGACCAAGAGCCCACCCTAGCATTGATACCATAAAGAGAATGTGGGGGAGAGAGAGAGCTTCAAACCCTACCAAGCAAACACACACACACAAGAGAGAGCTTCAAACCCTACCAAGCAAACACACACACACAAGAGAGAGCAAGACACAAGAGAGAGATGGATAGCTGAATTTTCTTCTATCTTCTTCTTCTCTACTCAACCAACATAACATAAAGATAAGAGTACACACTATATGGGTTAGTACTCAACTACTACAACATACAAGGGTCGGTCCATAATGTGAACCCAACTAAATGAGCTGGCGCTATAACTATGCCAGTCTCTAGTAATCCGAAATGGCTATCACACAGCCTATCATCCCACTAGCTGCATATCACCCATAATCTCATCAACCATGCCAATTGTGTAGATGGAGAAGCTATCACCCAAGCGGGTCATCAATGTCTGCTATAGCACTGGTTGAGCTCGATATCTCGTTAAAAAACAATCCTAAAATGGGATTGACCATGGTGATAGACATAGATTAAGCAACATAATTAAGGTGGATTAAACCACACTAAAAACTCCATGAGAGAGAGAGAGAGAGAGAGAGAGAGAGAGAGAGAGAGAGTGATTTCTTTCAGGAAACGATCGGCCTGTAGGTTGAATAAAAAGGACCCTTCCTGTGTATAGTGTCTCTAGCATTTATTCTCCTTTCCCTGTTGGGGCCTAGAGTTTCAGTAGCTCTCTTTCTATTCTAAGCTTCTTGCTCTTCTTAAGGAGCCTTTGGGTGTACTGAAGTTCTGTTTGTGGCAATTGTTATGCACCAATCTTTGTTGAAGTGGGCAGATTTGAGATAATAGAATTGCGGAGTGGCGAATGGTTTTGGAAGACCAAATGGGTAGGGCTAGAAGAGGTGGTGTGTGAATCTAGAAAGGCCCTTGTTGTTAAGCTTATATTCTCCCTTTCCCTTACTTCATGTTGCTCTAGAACTTGGTGAAAGGACGTGATGTCCTAGGCAACCTCCTCTTCCAGATGCTGTCTCATATTCTATCTATTGGAGGCTCCCCTGCATCTTTCTATTTTTCTTAGACTTCTTACCACCCTTAAGCTCATGTTCCAGCTTTTTTGTCTCCTTTAGGACAACTTTTCCTTGCTACTACAATTCCTTTGGAATGTGGGTAGGTTGATCCATTACCTCTTCGGCACGAGTTACCTCTGCTTCCTGAGTACCTTGGGGAATGGGGATGTTTCTTGCATGGCTGAGAACTTTTGTGAGAAGGTAAGGATTACACAACTTTGATTGGTGAGACTTCCGATAATTGTCCATCTCCCTATGTATGTACCATGCCCAATCTTCCTGCTTTTATTCATGTACCCTTGTGCTTTGATGGAGGGGTATCTTGTTGTATCTGTCTACTAGTTTGACTTGCATGAGCATTGACATTTCTTTGAAAGCTCTCTCATCTACTTCCTATCATATTTTCTCATACTTTGCCCCATTCGAGTTGTAAGCAACCTTCTTGAACAAATCTTCCATGGGCATCTGATCAAGTGTATGGGCATGTGATTGAATGGGAGGGGCAATGGTAGAGCCTCATGTATCATTGCCTCCATGATGAGGACTTGCTTGGATGATCCATCAGGCTTCATGATTGTACCTCTCTTGGTATTTTTATCATAAGACTTGAGAAGTGTCTACCTACAATTCATGGAGGTTTTTTTTATCATTTCATGGCATGAACTGGCGTGAGTCAGTTCATGTTGTGAACTAGGTTGAAGTGTTTCATGAGACAAAACATCCTTGAGCGTTTCACGACATGAACTTGCCCGAATTAGTTCATGACGTGAAACAACTTGTTCCCTTATGCATGCAAATATTGATACCCTATGGTTTCCTATGTGCTCAAACATTCCAAAGCCACACATTATGCATTCAAAGGAGTAGAAGTGTACATGTGAAACAAATGAACATGTTTCACGCATGAAAAGATACCCCTTTACCTTGTATCCAATTTCTTGGAGTTGGGTACCCCTTGTCATCCTCCTTTCTTTTATTTCCACGGGAACCAATGTTGTACTTTGGAGCCTGTGGGTATGTGTTGTTGCAACTGCTTCAGTTTGGAGTGAGAACTTCTTATTTTTCCTCCCATCCAGCGAAGGAGTACAACCACCGAATCCTAGTGAGCTTGTTTTATGTCGTGTGCATGTGAAGGAGTACAACCACCGAATCCTAGTGAACTTCTTATTTTTCCTCCCATCTAGTGAAGGAGTACAACCACCGAATCCTAGTGAGCTTGTTTTATGTCTTGTGCATGTGAGTGCACATTTTCATTACCCTGGTTCACAACTTGGCTCAGCTTTATCTCCTTGGTGGATGACGTTGGTGTCGCACTCCCTTGGTTATTTTGTTGGATTGGTTTCTTCTTCCAGACCAATCGTGGTGTTACCTTAACACTTGATCCAATAGGGAGCCGATTCTGTTTATGGCTTTTTGCATATACGTGTCCTTGGGTCGTGGGTTTGTTTTTGGTACCCATACCGTTGCATTTCCGTGATAGTAGCCATGTGCTGCTAGTAAGTCTTTTATGACCCACCACTTTTGAATGCTGAGTTGTGTGCGGGTTTGCTTGGAATGCTACTTTCTTAGATTCACATGCCCAAGGTCATCATGGTCCGACAATTGTAAATTTTATCCCAAGCCGTAGAATCTTTGTAATGCTTCCCTTATTTCTCAGTTGACATCACCATGTTTAAGTAAGGTGACCGAATAGTGACTAGCTTTTCAAAAAGCGGCTCAAGAAGCATGTGGCATATCTAACAAGCCACCCATAGTTCGTGGTTTACCAATGTGCGTGCTAGAGTCGGTATCCCAAATTCTTCCATTCTTAGGACAACCCAACCTCATTCAGAGATGCAGAGCAAGGTTGTTTCTTGGGCTTTTGCCAGCTTTAGTTGTGTTGTTGGCTCTTCTCCCCAATTCGTTTCTCTTCTTTGGGAGGTTTTCATGTGTCCTCTCTCTCTCTCTCTCTCTCTCTCTCTCTCTCTCTCTCTCTCTCTCTCTCTCTCTCTCTCTCTCTCTCTCTCTCTCTCTCTCTCTCTCTCTCTCTCTCTTCTTCTCTTCTCTTCTCTTGCGCTCTTTCTCTCTTTTTCTCTTTTCTTTTGTTCTCTTGCTCTCTTTCTTATATTATTATTATTTTAGAAATAAATAATATTAATTATATATATATTAGATTTTTTTATTTTAAAGATTTTGTATCTTTAAGATTATTTTTTTGGGAAATGATGATTTGGCACTTGTGAACCTATGTGATGACATGACACTTTGTTTTTTTTTTTTTCGTAAGTTTTTTTATTTTTGTTTTTGTTTTTTGTATGATGATGCGGTAACATGATGTGGTGAGTTAGCCTATGTGATGATGTGGTATACATGAGCCTATGTGATGGCATGTTTTTTTAAAGTTTTTTAAATTTTTTTTAAAATATGATAACGGCGAAGTGAGCTTACATGATGAAGTGGCACATGTGAGCCTTTGTGATGACATATCATTTTTTTATTTTTTGGTGATGATGTTAATAATGTGACACATGATGATGTGGCACTTTTTAAAAGTTTATTTTGTGTAATGGCATGGTGGCATTAGCTTACGTGTGATGACATGGCACATGTGAGCCTATGTGATGACATGGCACATGTGAGCTTACGTGATGACATGGCACATGTGAGCCTACGTGATGACATGGCACATGTGAGCCTATGTGATGACATGTCACTTTTTTCAGAAAAATAAAGTAGTGTGATGAGGGGGTGGGGAGGTTGAGTGTGCATGTGTGTCTATCTATGTGGGTGCACATGTGGGTGTGTGTATGTGCTCGTAGATGCATGTGTGTGTGTGTGTGTGGGTGTGTATGTGCTATATGCTCTTAGTTGCATGTGCATGTTTTTAATTTTGATTTGTTTGGAGTTTCAAGTTTTTTTAATCATTCTTGGGTATATGTGTATGAACAATTAATAGGAAGTGTTTGCTACATTACATATGTACAACAAGGTTTTAAGGTTTTAGCTTATCATATGTCATTGAGAAAAGGAGAGTTGCTTGTCCATCCATGGAGAAAGCATTGACGCCATTGCATGTCGGCTTTGCTGACATGCTTGATTGAGCTTTGTCTTTCCAGTTTCAGTTTGGTGAGTGGGTGTTATGTTATGGCGTACATGAGTGTTGTGGAGTGGTGGTGATCTTATGAGCCTTGGGGTTGCTTTGGCAATGCCACAAAAGTGTATTCACGACACTCTTTGGGGTTTAGCACCATGGGTGGCACTTCATTGATGGGAAACAGATGTGGTTAAAGCCACTACATAGGGGCATTGTGTTGTCTCTTGTTGCTCATAGTCTAAGAACTCTTCCAACTTCTTGAAAGTGGTGTCAGCACGAGTCATGGTGGGAGCCACTGCTCTCCATTCCTAAGGCTTTGGAATTGGCATTAGAGGCATGACTGTTTGGTCCAACTTTTGATGACATGATTGTAGAGGCTCTTGAAAGTGGTGTCAGCACGAGTCATGGTGGGAGCCACTGCTCTCCATTCCTAAGGCTTTGGAATTGGCATTAGAGGCATGACTGTTTGGTCCAACTTTTGATGACATGATTGTAGAGGCTCGTGTAGGTTTTCTTAACTTTGGAACCCAAATATAGGGGTTCTCTTCGTAGAAGTCTTGCAATTCTAACAGCCTGGTTGGGTAGCCAACAGAAGTTGGCTACTGAGCTTGAATTGGGGTTTGAAATTACCACCTAACTCTCTTTGACTTTGGAGATAGGGGTGCGGTCTGTGACGTTTTTGGGATCCAACGAAAGGGTTTCTACCATCATAGAAGCCTTGAGCTTCTAAGATCTTGAAGAGGGGGATAGAACGAGACTCGGATTGTGGATAAAACTCTATTGTATGGGGCTCCCGCTTTGTAGATCTCCGCTCATGGGGGTAGGCTTCTGGCTAAATGGTTATTGCTAGGACTTTGCATGGGCATTGTACTTTCCTTGGTGGCTGGTACTCTTGGGTACCCACTTCTTCTTGGTGACCTCCTTGAAGGGTTATTGAGGTTGAGGCTGGGGGGGTGATCTTTGTCTTTGCCATCAAGGTTTTGGATCTCCATAGTGGTTTGAGGGGGTGGTCGATACGCTAAGGCGAGGAGTGTTGAGTGTTAGGGTATATTTGAGGTGATGGCTTATAAGTGGAGGACAAGGCTTAGGATGTTGATAGGTGTGGAGTGCTTTTATCCATAAATGGTACAATAACCATTCCATGGGAAAGCCCCAATATTGCGGTTCTTTTCTGCCAATTGACTATACAATCAGTGGTTGCAATCCATCCCTTCCCAAAGATGATGCTCTCTTTCATTATACCTAAGACGGGAGTCACATAGAACTTGCAAGACATAGGTTTAGTTCCAACATAAAATTCACCTTCAAAACACTTGACGGTCATAGATTGGGAATTATTTACCGTGGTAATGGTTGCTATGGATGGTGCAATGGGTGGGTGGCCTGATGAGGTCCACGTCCCCCAAGACAACACGTGGCTAGCCTTCGTGGTGTCAACTAAGGTGGGCATGCAGCTAGGCGGTCTTTATGGGGGAACTCTAGCTCAAGGCCAGTGGGCTCCATCATTGGTCTTGTTTTGAATGTGTTGAGCATGAACAAGCATGTGATTTCCGTCCATTTGTGCAAACCTTGTCTCAAGCTTTTGTGGAAGAGTGTCCATGGTTTTCAGAATGTGAATCCAATCCTTAGAGTCAGAAGTCTTCAAGAGGGGTTTATATTCAAAAGTCTTCAAGAGGGGTTTATATTCTTAGTCTTTTTCACCATTCCACATCTTGTTTACAAGCTTTATAGATATCAATTGACATGGTCTAAGCGGTTGTGTTAGGCTGATTGGCGAGAAATCTTGGACCCATGGCATGAGTTTTCCTATTTTCAAGTTTATTTTTAAGCATGAGCTACCTTTACTTACGTATATGTGATTAGTTTCCCAATTGTAACCCAGCTTTATGTCTCTCTTGTAGTAAGGCCTTTTGAGGATCATCATGGTGTATGATCCTCTTCTCTGAAAATCTATCACCACGAATGTGTGGTCAAATCTTAGCCAGAAGGTCTTATCTTTGCATTGTCCAAAGGTTTAGCTACGTAACTCTGTACCTCTAGGTATTATTTTTGTGACAACCCCCTTTTCCATTTCAAACACCATCCTAAGCACATCTTCTATATATTTATGTGGTGATGGAATGTAAGGGAGTGGTTGTACAAAACCCTCTGTTTTAGGGTTTGGGATTTCTTTCCCCCCCACCATGGGGTGAACTCTATGAATTCCAATGACACTCATCCTACATCGACCTGGCTTTGAGACTGCTGGCTCACTGTGGCGGCCAAGGAGACGTTATGTAAATGCCTTTGTAGATCCCTTTGGTTTGAGGTAGTCTCAGATATTAGCTCTTTACCCTTTTTTATGTTCCATGTTCCTCATCCGAATAGAGAAGAAATGGAACTTGGTTCCATGGTGAAGAAGCTTCTGTGATGAGCTCCAATAAAAAATGGGACTCCTATTTACATTGTGTGCGCTTGCTGCTTACATTGTGTGTGCTTGTTGCTTACATTGTCTATGCTTGATGCTATGTAGTATAGAGAAGGAGACATGTCCCGATCGTCATAACTATGGTTACTGAGCTTCTTACATTGTGTGTGCTCTGCTGGTGTGTGGTATAGTGAAGGAGACATGCCCCGATCATCGTAATTGTGGTCGTTGAGCTTCTTACATTGTGTTTGCTTGTTATTGTGTTGGTATAGCAAATGATACATGTCGCGATTGTTGTTTTACTGTGGTTGCTAAGTTGCTTGGTGGTTGTGTCGCTACCTTGGGATAATCCCAGGTCAGGATTGACACCAAATGTTTGAAACAGGCTATGCATGACCATGCATGTGCATACATGCCATTCACCACGGCCATGCACATACTCAAGATATGTGCATGGCATTCCATGTACATTTTAGAGATTTCTTATTCCATTTATACATTGCTAAAGTGCTACCAATATGTAGAAATTCTTGTCCATAAACAAAACATGTTGAGACAAGATTTTTTATGCTCCCAAGTCCAAGAAAGGGTTGAACAAGTCCTTCACATGCTTAAAAGGGTCTTTATGTTTATAAGAAGGGTTACATGTGTTCTCCACATACCTACATAGGGTTTTTCCATTCTTCGAAGAAACTACTCATGTTATTTATATGCTTGTAAAGTGTTGCTAATGTACAGAAAGGCATGTCCATTCTCAAAACATTCTAAATCAAGGCTTTCCATGCTCAAAAGGGGCTACATATGCTTTGTACCTAATCAAAAGGGTGCTGTATGTACATGCTTATTACACAAATGACATCAAATGCATGGTCATGGTGCATGCCATTTTTGAGACTTCTTATGCCATTTATATACTATTAAAGTGATGCTAATGTGTAGAAAAGCTTGTCCATAGATAGAACACGTTGAGATAAGTATAATGTGTAGAAAAGCTTGTCCATAGATAGAACATGTTGAAATAATGGTTTTCATACTCCCAATTCCAAGAAGGGGTTGCAAAGGTTCTTCACAATGCTTACATGCTCAAAAGAGTCTTTGTAAGGGTTGTATGTGTTCTTCCCATACTCATATAAGGATTCTCCTTTCTTGGAAGAAATTTCTCATGGTATTTTCATGTTTGTGAAGTGTAACAGCTAATGTGTAAAAAGGCATGTATATGCTAAAAACATCCTAAATCAAGGCTTCCCATGCTCAAAAGGGGCTACATATGCTCTGTATATGCTCAAAAGATACTATGTACATGCTCCAAAAGGGTGTCAAAGGCGTTAATTCACCCAAGCATCCCTTGTTTGAAGTTTATAAGAAGGTTTACATGTGTTCTCCATATACTCACATAGGGCTTTCCATGCTTAAAAGACACTGCTCATGTTATTTACATGCTTGTAAAGTGCTACCCATGTGTAGAAGGCTTGTCCAGCAGAACATTTTGGTGAAGAGAGGCTTGGCCATGCTTTAAACATTCCAATATAAGGCTTCCCATGTAGCTTAGAACTAGGCCTGCCCATGTGCAAAAAGGTCTATCCATGCTTAAAAAAAGTCATTGCCCATGCATAGAAATGCCTCTCCATGTGCAAAAAGTCTTGTACATGCTTGCGTAGGGGCTACTTATGATATTTATATTTGGGAAAATCCACACCTTGCTAAGAGAGGCTTGGTAATGCTTTAAACATTGTGATATAAGGCTTCCCACACTCCCACAACTAGGTATAACACACTTGATTATACATAGAAAGGCATGTCCATGTGTAGAACGGCCTATCCAAGCTTAGAACTTCCTGCTAAGACAAGGCTTCACAATTCCATGAAATGGCTACACAAGTTCTTCACATGCTCGCATAGGGATTTCTTATGATATTTATATGTTGGGAAAGCTTACACCTTGCTCTATGAGAGGCTTCGCCATGCTATAAAAATTATGGTATAGGAATTTGACATGTTGGGAATGGGCTAGCAATTCAAAGGGTCCAATGTTGTTTACATATTCAGAAAGGGTATCTATTATCCTAGTTGCACTTGTTCTTTGCTTTACAAAAAGGCGTGCACTTGTCCTTCACATGCTCATATAAGGAGGGTTTAGGCCTGCATAGGGAGGAGGGCATATGGTGGTGCTAAACATTTCTATCCACCCTTAATACCCTCTTCACCATCTCTTGAATCTTTCCTACTAACTCTTTTGTTGTACCTAGTTAGACCTCATGATTGTGGTATCGTTCATGATTGTGTTTTCTTGCTTGCATTTGTGACAACACAAATGGATAGATTTCTATCACAAATCAACGGAAGTAGATAAGAATGGTCTTGCAACTCTTAGTGAATATATTGGAAGCTTGGATGTTGATAAGTTTTTTATTTCTATGAAAGTATTAATCTTTTGGAGAAGTGGCTCTACCGAGGCTTTGAACTACTACAAAGTCTTAATATTTCCATTGCAATTTGATAAAAATATCAAGTTTTTTTGGTGGGCCAAAATGGGATAGAATAAAGGACACACTCCCCCATTTTTCCCATAGCTTCTAATATTTTAGTAATATTTTGGCACAATGTTGATAATAAAACAATCGATGTTGTGAAGCCATGTTTTGAAATCAAGGTCTTAACTCCTTACGTGTGCAGGAAACTGTTACCACCAAAACATTCTTACTCACGTTCAGGTTATATCAAGTGCCTCAACACTCATGGACACATGGAAAAAAGTCACATTGAGACTAGAAAAAAATAACTTTTTTGTTAGATATATTGTCCAAGTTGTGGAGTTGGATCCAAGATCCAAGATTAATGGCCTAAACTTATCTCTAGCATAACACTTTATAAGAATATATGCTTGGGATATGATAGACTATGGGGTATATCCCAATCACTAGTGGGCAAATGCACTGAGGGAATCCCTTAGTAAAAAATATGTACACAAGTGACAAGAATTTCACCTTGGTGAGGGAATCTACTGGTAAGAAATGTGTACACAAATGATAAGAACTTCACCATTGTGTGAGTGATAGACAGAGTCTATGGAGTAAAGATTCCTTCTCAATGAGGCTCTAGTGTGAGTTACAAATGTGTTGGGGGCAACGTCATGAGAATAAATGGAAAGAAAAACCTATGATATTGCACTCTTGTTATGGTTCTTTGGGCATATACATGACTTGTTTGGGTTTGGGGAGGTGGGAGGAGAGTAGATTCTATAAGATCCAAAATATTCAAATTTCACACAATCACTTAACCATGGTTGTTTTCTTATAGCAATTGGAAGATCAAGTTATAGTATCGAGATATTGAATTAAATACAATATACATGTGTGCTGAAGAATGTGAAGGAGATGAATTTCAAGGGCTTGAGGGGAGGGTGGACCATCAAGGGTGACCATTTTGCAGGAGATGTAAAGCTGGGTGGACCATCAAGGGTGACCATTTTGTGCGAGATGTAAAGCCGGGTGGGAGCATGGTGGCAAACTACAATAGAGGTCCCTTCTTCTAAGATCATGTTACTTACTATGACCAAGGGATAGAGTAAAAACACAAAAAAAGGTACAGTTGTTGGCCAGGTGGCAGTTTATAACTAGCTAACTGATGTGCATGGAGTACTATGATCAAGGTAGCTGACATTCACATGTTCATTTACTCCTAGTTGAGCTTCGCTCCCTCCCTTAGTATAAAAACTTATCTCCCACTCTTGGCAGTAAATAGGTTGGTGAACTGGAGTCCTTTTGTGACTTTCTTCCTGATAGGGGGTATGGTATTCTTTAGCTGCGAGAGGCAGTTGAAAAGGCGAGTATAAAAACTTATCTCCCACTCTTGGCAGTAAATAGGTTGGTGAACTGGAGTCCTTTTGTGACTTTCTTCCTGATAGGGGGTATGGTATTCTTTAGCTGCGAGAGGCAGTTGAAAAGGCGAGTAGAGAAAATTGAGCTGGGCCAAAAAATCGAGTAAAGAAAACCAAGCAAACTTGGTAAACATCTTATGTAATAGAGTTTTTCACAATATTGTCATTGTTGCGACAACAAATCTGTTATGATCCAATGATAATCATTATATTAAATCAAGTAAGAAATGAAAATTGTGAATTAAAGTGTACAATGAAAAGTGAAAAATCTAGTGAGTGAATAGGAACCGCAATTAATGTGACCAACAATTCCATCTTTAGCAACTTGAAATATTTATATATATATATCAATGGATTTACTAAGGAAATATTTTCATATATATCATGGATTTACTAAGGAAATATTTTCATACATATCAATGGATTTACTAAGAAAATATTTTTATATATATCAATAGATTTACTAAGGAGGGTTTTGTATAGTCATGGCCAAAAACGAAAAACCTATAATGGTCATAGCCTAGAAAAGTCACAACATTATATCCTCCATGTGGGCACATAATAGAGTAATTGCTACAACAAGCAAATAACCATCAAAGGTGTTCGCAAAAAAAAACATCTTAAATTAGTCTTGACTTCAAGCGAATATTCTTGATATGGATAGGTCTCATTGCTTGTGCCATGACTTCTGCATAGCATGCTATTGTACAGGTCAATAAAAGAACATTAGACATGACTAGTTGTTGACATTTGAACTAGAAAGAAAATAATGTATCTTCTTTTGCCTTTGGAGGTCTCCTTGAGCAGAATGATTTTCATTTATGTTTATTTGCTCCTTTTTCACACTCTTTCTCTCCATACAATTTGAAGAAATCTTTCTCGCTTTCTATAACATGACATGCAACAAAGTCTATCCACCATGGACAGTGCGATAGCTCCCAGTCTAATTGGGAGTGTATGCTCTTAGGATACATGCACGTGTCCTCACTACTCAAATCAACCAACCCTACTATAATGATTTGGCAGCCCTACTAATACTCTCCTTTCTTGCCTAACAAGTGAGAGAGATACCTGTAGACATTATTGGAAATTAATTGATAAACTTTAAGTAAACCCTAAACAAAGAAAATATGAGAAGGAAATGGGGGCTTACCTAAACACCACATAGCTCATTCCTTTTATGCACAATGGTACTGCCACCCTTTTTAGTCTCCTTGGTCTCCAAAGCATGCTTGTACTTCCTAGCTTCCAACTAAGTACTCTTGGAATGAATAATCCTGAGGCAATGCCAATGCGATTCCCAAAGCGTATAGCCTCTCTATGTCTTCCAAGGTGGTATGCACCTCCACCTACACCCTATCGAGGAAACATTCCCTAGCGAGCCATTTGCACCTCACCAAAAAAAGGATCACACAAACTACAGCACAAAGATCCATGCATAAAGTATAACATATAGTACAACGCAACGTCTTGAAAAAACTTACATCCAAAAGTTGTTATCACTTGTAAGCATAAAGTACATGTCCCTCAGTCATTTGGTGGAATCCACTAATGATAGAAGCATGAGCCATTTTTCATGTCTCATCTCAATATTTGCAAGCATATTCAGTTTCTACAAAGTAAGTTAAGTCCTTGTTGTGGTACTTGAGCTCCAGTACTTTGGACACCCATCTTGAATTCCATAATACATCTCTCAAGCTTGGTTTGACAATGACATATTCATTCTTATCCAACAAATATCAAATTCAAATGTCAAACTAGGTGTTAATGATAACAATATCATGAATGGATTTTACGAAATGACAACATCATGAATGGAATTTATATTCAGAATGTGTAAGGTAAGGCATGCAAATAAGACAATCTTTCAAGTTTGGGTTGGATGAATGGTCGAGCATACCACATGGATCTGTTGGGATTTAGTCTATTTGTAGCAATCCTTGATCATCCATGCTGTCAATGTGTGGTTCACTTCCCATAAAAAGAACATTTTCCTTGTTGATAAAAACCTAGAAACTTTCTCTTGTTTGTAATATCTTTGTAAAAACTCATCTCATCGACCTCCCTCCACACCTAGCCATACTCATCCCAATGTTTACAATTGGCTAATCACCTTTTCTTGACACCATTGGGTAGAGAATTAAAATTGACACACTTTTTCTTTTTAAACCTCTCAATCTTTGCTATAAATCACAAGTTATGGCAATGGAGAGAGTTTGGAGATGTTAAAATGGACAATGTATTGAAACTTGGTTCATTTTGGGGGTTCCAAAGCCTAGACATAAAAGCAAGTGGCACCATTGGGTAGATCATAAAAAACCTCTACAGATCTCAGGCTATGGCCATGGGAGGGGTTTAGAGGTATTAAAATAGACCACGTATTGAAATAAGATCCATTTTGGGGGCTCCATATCCTAATATTCAAGGCTAGTGGGACTATTGGGTAGAGCATAAAAAATTACACTCTTTTGCTTTTTACAGCTCCTCAGTCTAACTTATAGATCTCAAGTTATGGCCTTAGCTCCCCTTGTATCCAGTTTTACAAGAGCGGGCTTATCGAATTGGTCATTAGGTATTGTAGGTCTTGTTTTGAATGTGTTGAGCATGAACAAGCATGTGATGATTTCCATCCATTCATGCAAACCTTGTCCCAAGCTTTTGTGGAAGAGTGTCCATGGTTTTCATAATGTGAATCCAATCCTTAGAGTCAAAAGCCTTCAAGAGGGGTTTATATTCTTAGTCTTTTTCACCATTCCACATCTTGTTACAAGCTTTACAGATATCAATTGAGATGGTCTAAGCGGTTGTGTTAGGCTAATTGGCAAGAAATCTTGGATCTGTGGCATGAGTTTCCTATTTTCATGTTTATTTTTAAGCATTAGCTACCTTTATTTACGTATATGTGATTAGTTTCCCAATTGTAACCCAATTTTATGTCTCTGTGTAAGGCCTTTTGAGGATCATCATGGTGTATGATCCTCTTCTCTGAAAATCCATCACCACGAGCCCCTTTTCCATTTCAAACGCCATCCTAAGCACATCTTCTATATATTTATGTGGTGATGGAATGTAAGGGAGTGGTTGTACAAAACCCTTTGTTTTAGGGTTTGGGATTTCTTGCCCCCCCATGGGGTGAACTCTATGAATTCCAATGACACTCGTCCTACATCGACCTAGCTTTGAGACTGCTAGCTCACTGTGGTGCTAAGGAGACATTATGTAAATGCCTTTGTGGATCCCTTTGGTTTGAGGTAATCTCAGATATTAGCTCTTTACCCTTTTTTATGTTCCTTGTTCCTAATCCGAATAGAGAAGAAATGGAACTTGGTTCCATGGTGGTGAAGAAGCTTCTGTGATGAGCTCCAATAAAAAATGGGACTCCTATTTACATTGTGTGCGCTTGCTACTTACATTGTGTGTGCTTGTTGCTTACATTGTGTGTGCTTGATGCTGTGTAGTATAGAGAAGGAGACATGTCCCGATCGTCATAACTATGGTTGTTGATGAGCTACTTACATTGTGTGTGCTTGCTGGTGTGTGGTATAGTGAAGGAGACAAGTCATCTCGATCATCGTAATTGTGGTCGTTGAGCTTCTTACATTGTATTTGCTTGTTGTTGTGTCAGTATAGCAAATGAGACATGTCTCGATTGTCGTTACTGTGGTTGCTAAGTTGCTTGGTGGTCAGGATTGACACCAAATGTTTGAAATAGGCTATGCATGACCATGCATGTGCATACATGCCATTCACCATGGCCATGCACATACTCAAGATATGTGCATGGCATTCCATGTACATTTTAGAGATTTCTTACTCCATTTATACATTGCTAAAGTGCTACCAATATGTAGAAATTCTTGTCCATAAACAAAACATGTTGAGACAAGATTTTTCATGCTCCCAAGTCCAAGAAAGGGTTGAACAAGTCCTTCACATTCTTGAAAAGGTCTTTATGTTTATAAGAAGGGTTACATGTATTCTCCACATACCTACATAGGGTTTTTCCATTCTTCGAAGAAACTACTCATGTTATTTATATGCTTATAAAGTGTTGCTAATGTACAAAAAGGCATGTCCATGCTCAAAACATTCTAAATCAAGGCTTTCCATGCTCAAAAGGAGCTACATATTCTTTGTACACCTAATCAAAAAAGGTGCTATGTACATGCTTATTACAAATGACATCAAATGCATGGTCATGGTGCATGCCATTTTTGAGACTTCTTATGCCATTTATATGCTTTTAAAGTGATGCTAATGTGTAGAAAAGCTTGTCCATAGATAGAACACGTTGAGATAAGTCTAATGTGTAGAAAAGCTTGTCCATAGATAGAACATATTGAGATAAGGGTTTTCATACTCCCAATTCCAAGAAGGGGTTGCAAAGGTTCTTCACAATGCTTGCATGCTCCAAAGAGTCTTTGTACGGGTTGTATGTGTTCTTCACATACTCATATAAGGATTCTCCTTTCTTGGAAGAAGTTTCTCATGGTATTTTCATGCTTGTGAAGTGTAACAGCTAATGTGTAAAAAGGCATGTATATGCTGAAAACATCCTAAATCAAGGCTTCCCATGCTCAAAAGGGGGCCGCATATGCTCTATATATGCTCAAAAGGTACTATGTACATGCTCCAAAAGGGTGTCAAAGGCGTTAAATCACCCAAGCATCCCTTGTTTACATGTGTTCTCCATATACTCACATAGGGCTTTCCATGCTCAAAAGACATTGCTCATGTTATTTACATGCTTGTAAAATGCTACCCATGTGTAGAAGGCTTGTCCATGCTAAGAACATTTTGGCGAAGAGAGGCTTGGCCATGCTTTAAACATTCCAATATAAGGCTTCCCATGTAGCTCAGAACTGGGCCTGCCCATGTGCAAAAAGGTCCGTCCATGCTAAAAAAAGTCCTTGCCCATGCATAGAAAGGCCTCTCCATGTGTAAAAAGTCTTGTACATGCTTGCATAGGGGTTGCTTATGATATTTATATTTGGGAAAATCCACACCTTGCTAAGAGAGGCTTGGTCATGCTTTAAACATTGTGACATAAGGCTTCCCATGCTCCCAACTAGGTATAACACCTGATAATACATAGAAAGGCATGTCCATGTGTAGAACGGCCTATCCATGCTTAGAACTTCCTGCTAAGACAAGGCTTCACAATTCCATGAAATGGCTACACAAGTTCTTCACATGCTTGCACAGGGATTTCTTATGATATTTATATGTTGAGAAAGTTCACACCTTGCTCTACAAGAGGCTTGGCCATGCTATAAACATTATGGTATAGGAATTTGACATGTTGGGAATGGGCTAGCAATTCAAAGGGTCTAATGTTGTTTACATATTCAGAAAGGGTATCTATTATCCTAGTTGCACTTGTTCTTTGCTTTACAAAAAGGCGTGCACTTGTCCTTCACATGCTCATATAAGGAGGGTTTAGGCCTGTATAGGGAGGAGGGCATATGGTGGTGCTAAACATTTCTATCCACCCTTAATACCCTCTTCACCATCTCTTGAATCTTTCCTACTAACTCTTTTGTTGTACCTAGTTAGACCTCATGATTGTGGTATCCTTCATGATTGTGTTTTCTTGCTTGCATATGTGATAACACAAATGGATAGATTACTATCACAAATCAATGGAAGTAGATAAGAATGGTCTTGCAACTCTTAGAGAATATATTGGAAGCTTGGATGCTGATAAGTTTGTTATTTCTATGAAAGTATTAATCTTTTGAAGAAGTGGCTCTACCGAGGCTTTGAACTACTACAAAGTCTTAATATTTCCATTGCAATTTGATAAAAATATCAAGTTTTTTTGGTGGGCCAAAATGGGATAGAATAAAGGACACACTCCCCCATTTTTCCCATAGCTTCTAATATTTTAGTAATATTTTGGCACAATGTTGATAATAAAACAATCGATGTTGTGAAGCCATGTTTTGAAATCAAGGTCTTAACTCCTTACGTGTGCAGGAAACTGTTACCACCAAAAAATTCTTACTCACGTTCAGGTTATATCAAGTGCCTCAACACTCATGGACACATGGAAAAAAGTCACATTGAGACTAGAAAAAAATAACTTTTTTGTTAGATATATTGTCCAAGTTGTGGAGTTGGATCCAAGATCCAAGATTAATGGCCTAAACTTATCTCTAGCATAACACTTTATGAGAATATATGCTTGGGATATGATAGACTATGGGGTATATCCCAATCACTAGTGGGCAAATGCACTGAGGGAATCCCTTAGTAAAAAATATGTACACAAGTGACAAGAATTTCACCTTGGTGAGGGAATCTACTGGTAAGAAATGTGTACACAAATGATAAGAACTTCACCATTGTGTGAGTGATAGACAGAGTCTATGGAGTAAAGATTCCTTCTCAATGAGGCTCTAGTGTGAGTTACAAATGTGTTGGGGGCAACGTCATGAGAATAAATGGAAAGAAAAACCTATGATACTGCACTCTTGTTATGGTTCTTTGGGCATATACATGACTTGTTTGGGTTTGGGGAGGTGGGAGGAGAGTAGATTCTATAAGATCCAAAATATTCAAATTTCACACAATCACTTAACCATGGTTGTTTTCTTATAGAAATTGGAAGATCAAGTTATAGTATCGAGATATTGAATTAAATACAATATACATGTGTGCTGAAGAATGTGAAGGAGATGAATTTCAAGGTCTTGAGGGGAGGGTGGACCATCAAGGGTGACCATTTTGTGCGAGATGTAAAGCCGGGTGGGAGCATGGTGGCAAACTACAATAGATGTCCCTTCTTCTAAGATCATGTTGCTTACTATGACCAAGGGATAGAGTAAAAACAACAAAAAAAGGTACAGTTGTTGGCCAGGTGACAGTTTATAACTACTAAGTGGCAGCTAACCGATGTGCATGGAGTACTATGATCAAGGTAGCTGACATTCACATGTTCATTTACTCCTAGTTGAGCTTCGCTCCCTCCCTTAGTATAAAAACTTATCTCCCACTCTTGGCAGTAAATAGGTTGGTGAACTGGAGTCCTTTTGTGACTTTCTTCCTGATAGGGGGTATGGTATTCTTTAGTTGCAAGAGGCAGTTGAAAAAGCGAGTAGAGAAAATTGAGCTGGGCCAAAAAATCAAGTAAAGAAAACCAAGAAAACTTGGTAAACATCTTATGTAATAGAGTTTTTCACAATATTGTCATTGTTGCGACGACAAATCTTTTATGATCCAATGATAATCATTATATTAAATCAAGTAAGAAATGAAAATTGTGAAACGAAGTGTACAATGAAAAGTGAAAAATCTAGTGAGTGAATAGGAACCGCAATTAATGTGACCAACAATTCCATCTTTAGCAACTTGAAATATTTATATATATATCAATGGATTTACTAAGGAAATATTTTCATATATATCAATGGATTTACTAAGGAAATATTTTCATGCATATCAATGGATTTACTAAGAAAATATTTTCATATATATCAATAGATTTACTAAGGAGGGTTTTGTATAGTCATATATATCAATAGATTTACTAAGGAGGGTTTTGTATAGTCATGGCCAAAAGCGAAAAACCTATAATGGTCATAGCCAAGAAAAGTCACAACATTATATCCTCCATGTGGGCACATAATAGAGTAATTGCTACAACAAGCAAATTACCATCAAAGGTGTTCGCAAAAAAAAAAAACATCTTAAATTAGTCTTGACTTCAAGCAAATATTCTTGATATGGATAGGTGCCATGTCTTTGAGCATTGATCATTCGTAAATACAAGCTTGACATAGCATTCCTCTCCCTTATCGATATGGATAGGTGTCATGTCTCTGAGCATTGATCATTTGTAAATACAAGCTTGACATAGCATTCCTCTCCCTTATCAATGCTTACTCACAACCATCGCTTGTGCCATGACTTCTGCATAGCGTGGTAATGTATAGGTCAATATAAGAACATTAGACATGACTAGTTGACATTTGAACTAGAAAGAAAATAATGTACCTTCTTTCGCCTTTGGGGTTCTCCTCGATCATAATGATTTTCATTTATGTTTATTTGCTCCTTTTCCACAATCTTTCTCTCCATACAATTTGAAGAAATCTTTCTCGCTTTCTATAACATGACATGCAACAAAGTCTATCCACCATGGATAGTGCAATAGCTCCGAGTCTAATTGGGAGTGTATGCTCTTAGGATACATACACGTGTCCTCACTACTCAAATCAACCAACCCTACTATAATGATTTGGTAGCCCTACTAGTACTCTCCTTTCTTGCCTAACAAGTGAGAGAGATACCTTGCAGTCATTATTGGAAATTAATTAATAAACTTTAAGCAAACCCTAAACAAAGAAAATATGAGAAGGAAATGGGGGCTTACCTAAACACCACATAGCTCATTCCTTTTATACACAATGGTACTGGCACCCTTTTTAGTCTCCTTGGTCTCCAAAGCATGCTTGTACTTCCTAGCTTCCAACTAAGTACTCTTGGAATGAATAATCGTGAGGCAATGCCAATGCAATTCCCAAATCATATAGCCCCTCTATGTCTTCCAAGGTGGTATGTGCCTCCACCTACACCCTATCAAGGAAACATTCCCTAGTGAGCCATCTGCACCTCACCAAAAAAAGGATCACACAAACCACAGCACAAAGATCCATGCATAAAGTATAACATATAGTACAACATAGTCTTGAAAAAACTTACATCCAAAAGTTGTTATCACTTGTAAGCATAAAGTACATGTCCCTCAGTCATTTGGTGGAATCCACTAATGATAGAAGCATGACCCATTTTTCATGTCTCATCTCAATATTTGCAAGCATATTCAGTTTCTACAAAGTAAGTTAAGTCCTTGTTATGGTACTTGAGCTCCAGTACTTTTGGACACGCATCCTCAATTCCATAATACATCTCTCAAGCTTGGTTTGACAATGACATATTCATTCTCATCCAACAAATATCAAATTCAAATGTCAAACTAGGTGTTAATGATAACAATATCATAAATGGATTTTAAGAAATGACAACATCATGAATGGAATTTATATTCAGAATGTGTAAGGTAAGGCATGCAAATAAGACAATCTTTCAAGTTTGGCTTGGATGAATGATAGAGCATACCACATAGATCTGTTGGGATTTAGTCTATCTGTAGCAATCCTTGATCATCCATGCTGTCAATGTGTGATTCCCTTCCCATAAAAAGAACATTTTCCCTGATAAAAACCTAGAAACTTCCTCTTGTTTGTAATCTCTTTGTAAAAACTCGTCTCATCAACCTCCCTCCACACCTAGCCATACTCATCCCAATGTTTGCAACTGGCTAATCACCTTATCTTGACACCATTGGGTAGAGAATTAAAAATGACACACTTTTGCTTTTTAAACCTCTCAATCTAAGCTACAAATCGCAAGTTATGGCAATGGAGAGAGTTTGGAGATGTTAAAATGGATAATGTATTGAAACTTGGTTCATTTTGGGGGTTACAAAGCCTAGACATAAAAGCAAGTGGCACCATTGGGTAGATCATAAAAAACCTCTATAGATCTCAGGCTATGGCCATGGGGAGGGCTTTAGAGGTATTAAAATAGACCATGTATTGAAATAAGATCCATTTTGGGGGCTCCATATCCTAATATTCAAGGCAAGTGGGAGTATTGGGTAGACAATAAAAAACCACACTCTTTTGCTTTTTACAGCTCCTCAATCTAACTTATAGATCTCAAGTTATGGCCTTAGCTCCCCTTGTATCCAGTTTTGCAAGAGCGGGCTTATCGAATTGGTCATTAGGTATTGTAGGGCTGCCTGAAGGCGGCTTATTTTGTCGACTCATTTCTACTGGAGCGTCTGATGTGGCCATAACTTAAGATCCATAACTCGGATTGAGGAGCTATAAGAAGTAAAAGTGTGGTTTTTTATGCTCTACCCAAGGGTCCCACACTTACCTTTAATATTAGGATTTGGAGCCCCAAAAATGGACCATTTTTCAATACGTGGTACCCTCCCCATGGCCATAATTTGAGATCTGTAGCTCGGATTAAGGAGATGTAAAAAGCAAATTGTGTGGATTTTTAAACTATATCCAATGGTACCACTTGCTTTTATATATAGGCTCTAAAACCCCCAAAATGGACCATGTTTCAATATTATGTTATCCATTGTTCACATCCAAACCCTCCCCATGATTTGTAGTCTGTATTGAGAAGTCCTAATAATGTCACTTGAATTCAAGTCTAGGATTTAGAACCCCCAAAATGTATGATGCATGTAACCGACCGCTAAGATAGAGGCTATAGGGATGGGAAGTAGGTTAATGTCTTGTGCTTTAACACTACTTGTAATTGAGCCACAAAAGTGTCTTGGGCCATAAAAGTGGCTTAGGTCATTTTTTTGTAATTCATACATAACTTTTACATATGATATCAAAACTTGATAAAACTTCCTAAGCATGATCCTAAGATGTAAAGAAACCTTTGGGCATCAAAATTACCTCATAAAGTCTTAAAATATAAAATTTGCTTTTTTTTAAATGACAAAAATTGACCAAAACAGTAATATATGGCATGATTCAGAGGAGTGTAAGAAGTTGCCAGTTTTTATCTAAAAATTGAAGTGTTTTTATAAGTATATTAGACATATAGAGACGGAGTTTTCATGGCAATTTGAGCCTGCTCTAGAATCATATGGCTACTTTTTAGGCCATATGGTAAACTTGTGGGCATTTTGACAAAACGATCCTTGAAGATGGTCATAAAAGCAAACCAAATGTTATACATTATTTTTCTTACTATTTTTATTCAACTCTAGTTGGGTGTTGGGCACATTTCCTTGAAAGGGTTTTACTTTTAGCATCATAGTTAGAGAGAAAATGTTTTTTTTTATAAAAGTTTCTAAAAGCCACAAAAGTGTCTTCTTTTCTACAAGACTAGTGCTAAGCAGGAGTCCCCAAGACTTGGAATCGTTATTTAGGGAAAAAATACAAAATCATATCAAGGGGCTATGTTGTTAAACAAATCTCTTTTTTCATAGGTTTCATAGTACTTATTCATTATGAGAAAACATACTAACCTTTGCATATGTGAACATGGACATGTATAGATGTATGGGTACTTCATAGATAGCATGGGCATGCAATATGCTTTGGGGACTTAGATGCATACATATAGATGTATGGGTGCTTCATAGATAGCATGGGCATGTAATATGCTTCATAGATAGCATGGACATGCAATTGCTTTGGGGCTTCATAGAACTTATCCATTATGAGAAAACTAGGCATCTTAGTATGTCACATAGAACTTATCCATTATGAGAAAACTAGGCATCTTAGTATGTCACATAGATTTGTATAAATGTATGTAGTTATGCATGCCGCCATGATTCATAGATAAAACGAGCATGTGAGTATTTTAGCTAATCCTTCCTCCCATGATGCTAAGCTAGCTCCATAAATTACGGTCACTCATGCATGTGAGATGTATTGATATGCATTTGGTGCTTCTAAGATGTATTGGTATGCACATACTCGCTCAAAGTATTTTGTTTAGTGTCTTTCATCATTAGACAATTTGTTACTCTACTCAATTTATATTTATTTGGTGCTTGTGAGATGTATCGATATGCACATACTCATTCATAAGTATTTTGTTCACATACTCATTCATAAGTATTTTGTTCAGTATCTTCCATCGTTAGACAATTTTGTACTCTACTTGCTATACCTATTTGGTGCTTGCAAGATGTTTTGACAACATAGTTATTGTATGCACACAAGATTAAGTAGGTTTAAGTAGCAATGTTGTTATTATCTAATCCAAGCTTTATGTTGTTCTAGCTATCTTGTCCGGTTTTCCTTGCTCACTTTTCTTGGCCTGCTCAGTTTTGCTCGCTCACCTTTTGGTAATCCTCTTCAGCTTTTGGCAAAGCTTATTTTTCAATGAACATCCCCCAACTCTTGTTTAGAGTTTCCTCCTATGGTTTCCCTTGTCCTACTTGGAGCTTCCTTTTGGGTCCATTTTTATTTTTTTTTTGCCAAATATGGGAAACCATGAAATATTGAACTGCATGTATAGATAAACAAGGCTATTCGTGACTCCATACCAAGGGCCACAATGTCCTCAAGTTCAATACCAAGAGCTGTGGCCAATAGGAAATATGGAGCATCATTGCCAACCCACAAAGGGAACCAATTTTCATATAGGAACAATACCGCTAAATAAAGACCACATGTAGTCCATTCCAACCACATATAAACCATGCAAACAAGAAAAAAACCACCACATAAAGAGACCACATGTAGTCCATTCCAACCACTGTCATATAAACCATGCAAACAAGAAAAAAACCACATGTAGTCCATTTCAACCACATATAAACCATGTGGAGTCCATTCCAACCACTGTCATATAAACCATGCAAACAAGAAAAAAACCACATGTAGTCCATTTCAACCACATATAAACCATGTGGAGTCTAGACCATGTGGAGTCTAGACCATACAAACCACTAACAAATGCCATTCCTAGCACGCACATACAAAGCACATGTACCCCATAAACACCACATAAGGAATATACCAACAACCATATAAATATCACATGTAGCCCATAAACCACATAGGGAATACACCAACCACATAAATATCACATGCATCCCATTTTAACCATATAGGCCACATTTGGATGTTTACTAAGCATGTAAAGATCTCCAACAACCCATTCGCACCATGCATGTACCATATGGACCTACAAGCCATAAACCATATGGAATATACCAACAACCATATAAATATCACATGTAGCCCATAAACCACATAGGGAATACACCAACCACATAAATATCACATGCATCCCATTTTAACCATATAGGCCACATTTGGATGTTTACTAAGCATGTAAAGATCTCCAACAACCCATTCGCACCATGCATGTACCATATGGACCTACAAGCCACACCAAGGCAACATTGAGCGTGTAAAGGTCTTGAGAAGCAAAGTTTTGAACATATGCAGAAAACATGCATCATGCAAAACACATCAAGATGATACCAAGCTTATAAAGTGCAGTCTCCTACTCTAACCATAGAGACCATCTAAACCATCAAGAGTACACTATAAGAAGATAGAGCGTGTAGAGATCACATATTTCAACCATGTATATGACACATGGACCGTGTACACACCGAGACGGCACTGAGCATGTAAAGATTTCATTTTGATCGTGTATAGAGGCCACATGAATAATGCAAAGTGCACCATGAGAAGACCAAGCACATAGAGCCCATTCCAACCATATGTAGGTCACATAGGCCTTATAGATCACATCGAGACAACACTAAGCATGTAAAGGTCTTAGACAATCTGTCTTAGTTGTACAAACCACATGGACCATAATGTAGATCACATTACGAGAAGACCGAGGTGGTGTAGATCACCTAAAGCCCATTTTGACCATGCATGGGACACATAAAGCCCATTTTGGCCATGTACAAGACACGTCAAGCCCATTCTTGCAGTGGCCACACTAGGAAAATAACAAACATGTAAAGATCTTAGCACAACCCATTTCAACCATGTATAGAACTACATGGACCATGTAGAGCACACCATGAGAAGAATCCAGGTAGATATAGATCACATAGAGTCTATTCTTACCATATATGGGACACATAAAGCCTATTTTTATTATATAAACTACACCAAGACAACATCGAGCATGTAAAGATCTTGAATAGCCCATTTTGACCATGTGCAAAGAACACATGGACCATGTAGAGCACATCGTGAGAAGACCAAGCATATAGAACCCATTTTAGCCATATGCAGATCACATGGACTAAAGAGAGAACACCGAGATAACATTGAGCATGTAGAGATCTTGGGTAGTCCATTTTGATTGTACAAACCATATGGACTACCATGCAAAGCACAATGTGAGAAGACCAAGCCTATAGATCACATAGATCCCATTCTAACCATGTATGAGACACGTACTGATCAAACCAAGACAATGGTAAGCATGTAAAGATATCAAGCATCCCATTCTGACCATGTACAAAACCACATGGACCATGTAGTGTACATAATGAGAAGAACAAGCATATAGATCACATAGAACCCATTATTCCAACTATACAAACCACATCGAGTCAACAATGAGCATGTACAAAACCACATGGGCCATGTAGAGCACACCTGGAGAAGAACAAGTATGTAGAAATCACATACAGCCCATTTCGACCATATGTGGATCACATAGAGCCCATTCCAACCACATGTGGATCACATGGAACATAAAAGCACACCGAGAGACGATTGGGCATGTGGAGATCCCATAAAACCTATTCGACACATGTATAGACCATTATGACCATCCAACCATGACCTATGATATCATACATGGCCATCATTTGGATGTATGTCCATGGTATATACATGTATGTATGTATGTCCATGATCTATGATGTCATACATGGCCATCATAGGGATGATGTATGCATGCATATATGTTCATGATCTATGACATAATGCATGGCCATAATGGGGATGATGTATGCATGCATATATTTTCATGATACATGTATGTCCATGAAGCATGTATGTCCATTCCATGTAACATGCTTACATGGAATCATCATATGTTGACATGGACAAAACAAGTGCCACATCATTAGAGTAGTCCACATAAGCAAAACCCATGGAACCAAAGCTCACCAAAATGAAAAAAGCTTGATTCTACTTCTCCTAAGCCTCCAAAAGCCCATGAGTTTCTCTCTAAGGGGAAGAGCTCAAAAATTTCCCAAATTTTGAAGTACACTAGTTAATTTTGAAGTAAATGTATACTCACAATAAATGTAATGATGAGAAAGAAAAATATGCTAACAACTAGACCTCAAGAAAAATTCATGATTTTCTAAGCTGGGGTGGTCTATACTTGAACAAGCTTGATATGAGCCTCTACATGTGTATGAGCCATTGGATGGCTTGGGATTGACATGCACCATGTAAGTCATGCATACCTTTTATTTTGTGGACTAAACCTTGCTTTCAAATTTGAACTATCAGTTTACGCATGCCACTAAATGTGCATACATCCCATACCACAAACCATTGGGGATAAATACCATTGGGACTAATTATTTACCACCGACAAATCAAATCCCTTAGTTTTTATTTAACCATGGTTTCTAAAACTTAGAGACTAACATAGCACCTATAGGCTTAGAGTTGGGCAAAACCAAGCCATCCGAATTTGATTGAACTACAGATCCCATTCAATACTTAGAAAAGTTTGATGATGACCAAATTTAATGGAACTAGAGATCCCATTCAGTACTTAGGAAAGTTTGATGATGACCAAATTTAATGGAACTAGAGATCCCATTCAGTACTTAGGAAAGTTTGATTGAATTTGTGAGGCCATGGGAAGGATTGATGATCCCACCAAGATCTACTCATTTAGACTTTACCTTGAAGGCAAAGCATGCTAGTGGTTTAGATCACTAAACCCACTTGAAAAGACCATCTATGAGGTCTTGAGACAACCTTCATTAAGGGGGATTCTTGCTCACGGGCACCCATTACACACATATGCAACCACATGCAGGAGGAGGGAGATATATGCAGGATTACATTGCTTGAACCAAGTATCTCCATATGGGATGTAACATCGTGAAAGACTGGATGACCTATCCGACCCATTGATCGATTTATGGTTGGTCGTAAGAGTAAGAGGCTTCATGACTTATCACTTTCATTGATCAATTTATGGTTGGTCTCAGGTAGGAGGCTTATCTCTGCAAGTCTAGGCACTATATCTTTGATGAGTGCCACCCTACAAGAGAATAGACATGGTAGATAACTTGCAAGATAAGGATGTAGATGTCACCCAACCTAACTAAGAGATAAGGGACACATCATCCAAATCCTCATCATCGAGACAACGAAGGGTACAAACCTAGCACCTTCTAGAGTCCTAATTAAGGACATGAGCATGGACAAGCTAGTAGAGAATCTTCTCAACTATTTAAATCAACAAAATGGTAGGGGCAACTCCAAGGGCAAGCCCCAACTAGCATCTCAAGTAAGACACCCGCTCGACATCCGCATCTATTCCCATGAAGTGATATGGTTGGTGCGAAATTTATTGTCACAATCATACAAGTACAGAATGTCAAATTCTAAGGCCTACATAACAACAATATGACCAATTCTAAGGCCTAGATAACAATAATACTATGCTCATTGCTAGCATCATGGGAACCACGATATAACCCATTGTAGGTACCAAAGAAACCTAGCACCACAACCTATGATCCTGATGCCAAAGCAACTATCACTAGCCGTATAGTCCATACCAAATGATTCTTAACAGGCACAAGCTCTTGGGAATACATACCAAAACCCCATACCATGAGGTATGTATAGACCACCACGAATGCTATACTAACCTTTAGTACTACCAACCTATTAAACAATCCTAAAATGGGATTGATCATGGTGATAGACATAGATTAAGCAACATAATTAAGGTGGATTAAACCACACTAAAAACTCCATGAGAGAGAGAGAGAGAGAGAGAGAGAGAGAGAGAGATTGCACACTCAACACTCAATTCTATTGCATATCACAAATAAACCATACAATGATATAGGCTTTCTAGCCTTATCTCACTTTACACATCATCACCCACGTGGCACTCCCTTTTTCACTCTTTTGGTCAACACGCACACACCATTCAAGATTACATGTGGCATTCTTATCTTGCCACAATATCTTGCACCTCTAGGGTGCTTTCCTGCATACACATTCCTGCATATACACAACACCACGATTACATCTCTCAACACCCTCTCCTAATCCAGGTGTTCCACAACTCACCCATCAATGTAGCATTGCACAACCGTAATCGCTACCTCTCAACACTCCCCCTCAATGATACGTTTGAGTGTCCATCCAACGAACATGTGTGCACGTGTCTACCATCTTAGACACCAAGTCCATTTTGAGCCAACTCGAACATATAGGTTTGGGTGTGGGAACCAACCCATGAAGTACATCGCCTATGCATGCACAACTCAACTCACACCACATTACAAACCATTTCGAGCATCTATGGGCTCCGGCAAGGGACCCTCATAATTTTGGGTGAGAGAAAATACAATCATTTTTATGTGTGCAAGCAAGGGTAGGGTACCCACAAAATCCAAGTGATCAAAACAATTTCCACAGTCTTACTTTTAGAAGCCGATATTTGCCCACTATTTTAGGGCGACACATTTTTGTAACCATGAGAAAATTTATCTTGGCCCAAGTGACTAAAAGGATGTGTGTGAACATCATCTAGTTTGGGGTAAGTGTGTGAATGCATCCTTATAGCTAGCGCGAGGATAGACCTTATCTTTACAAGGAAAAAAACAAACAAAAGAAATGCATTAGGAAAAATTTGGACTCAAAAAGGGGCCTTGTAACAGATCCCTTGGGATGGTGATGTGGACAAAGCAAGCCAATAAACCCACATATAATATTGGAGGGTAGGTGCGTCATTTTTGAGTTCTTTATTCCATTAACTAACATGTGGGGTGTTTTTTAATTGAAAACAATGTCTCTTAAGTATAGTTTTTTATTCCCACTATGGTGCCTTATTTTATTGAAAAAAGTCACCACTCTCTTTCTTCATTACACTTTTGAATGGAACCAAGCCAACTTTGCTTACCAAACTTTGTCCCTGTTGCAACCCATCATCTTGCATTGTCTCCCTCATTGTCTTCCCGACTCCACAAGCACTCCAAATTCGAATTGTTTTGAGCGGAAAGTTTTTGATTTTCTCTTCTTGTCATTCACATTCCTTCCATTTTGGAAGCTCATACTCCCAGGTCTTTCTCACACCACAATCTTCCTCTCCATCTCATGAGTACCTGCTTACCTCCAAGTTCGTGGCACATTCAATGGAACATTGATTTATCATACATCAAGTTTTGAGGAGAGACTGAGGTGGCAAGTTTTGAAAAATGATGGAAAAGAATTTGTTCTTCATGCGCCATACCTGCTTGTGCATGAATAACAATCCCATTTCTTACCTTTTTCAAGTGAGGGTTGTGCTTACAAGTATTGTGTATATTTTGGCGCATCCAGGATACCAACAAGTTTGTTTGATGGACAAGAAGGTATTATTTAGTGATGTTGTCTTTTGGTTTTAATAAAGCAGCAATCTTGTTCACGAGAGATAAGTGTAATATCTTTGGTTTCTTTTGGTTAAAGTGTGAGTTCATGATGCTTTTTGGTATTGGTTAAAGCACAGAACAATGCAATGGAACCTATGAAACAAAAGAAGAAAAAGGTGGACATCCACTTCCAAGGAGAAGCCGATTATGCTCCCTGCTGTGTAAGAGAAATTGGTCTAGGCCAGCATGCAAAGCCCACATTATTGAGCTTCGAAATGAAGGAAAGAAAAATATGGACCTATGGTTGGATGGTAGTATTTACCCACCAGATCCAACCTCCTCTCAATCTCCATCATTCTTTGGGTTGACAAGTTTCTTCAAGTTTTTGTGTGAGGGTGAAAATGGATTGCTTGGATATTGCAAAAGATTGTTTGGCCAATGTCAAAGTATCATTCAATGTAACTTTGAAAGACATTTGAGTGATAGAGATGCCAGAATAAAAATGCTTGAAGGTGCGAATTTTTACTTAGCATCGATCACAACAGCTTTGCAAGCTTCATATGAGGACAAGGCAAAAGTTTGTTTAGGGTTACAAAAAGAGATTGATCATTTGCAGTAGCAGACTATTCGTAAGATGCAGGCCACTATTAAAGAGAAGAATGGAATGCTGGCAGTTCGAGAAATCAATAATTTCACTTTGGAGAGTGAGAATGCACACCTTAGAAAACAACTTGAAAAGTTCAACAAAAATTACAATATTTGAAAGACACGCCATTGGGTGCTCGATTACGCAAGAGATAGTTCAAACCATTGGAAGAACTCAATGTTGGAGGTGGCCAATGGAAGCGTCGTGTAAAAGCTTGCAGGTATTATGAGATCTATAATTTCTTTGAGCACTCACTTTTCATTTTCATCTTTAGTTCCTTTTTTGGAGATGGGGGATTGGGTATGGGGGTGGTATAGTTAGATGAATGATGGATTGCAATAGCTATCGTTGTTGCTTCAGGATGTCACAGATATTGTGGATCCAAAGAGCAAGGTTCTGATATATTTGGTAAAGTTCTAACAAAAGACATCATGGAGTCAGCAATACATCATCCTAAGTTTGATTAGACATAGCAAAGCAATCCTTGCAGAAGGTGAGTGAAGCATTCACTCCTGCAGATGCACAAGGTATATGTGACATGGCTGGCATAAGCACAAAGTCTTACAGGATGTTGTTTAATAAAGTTAAAGAAGGTTTCAATTCTAAGCTTGGGAAAAAAATAGTAATTCCCATTCTAAAACCATTTCACGTGAACAAAGCTCGAAATATTCTCAACTTGGGAATGGTCGAACTTGTTGGAGAGCCTTGTCATGTGTCTAGTACATTGACAGTGACTAAAAAGAGCGGGGAACAGAAAATCATAGAGCTTACAGAGTTCAACAATTTCATTATGGATGTTCAAAAATTACAAATGGCTATGGTGAAATTTTATGACATGAGTGTTCATAAGTGCAATGGAAGGCTGAAATTTGTTTTAAAACTTGATGAGAGTGAGGTGATCAAAGGACAAAAGCTGAAAAGGGTTAGCTTGACTTTAATGAATAGAGCTTTGGTGGATGCAAGTATCAGTAATGCTGATGAGAGGCACTTTAGTGTACAATCCAAAAATGAGATTTGGTGGCTGGCTGCATTTGAGGTGAGGTGCTATCCATTTTTAAAAAAAGTATATTATGTTGCTATCCATTACATGTTGTAAACAATTTAACTTGCCTCTTGTTATTAATAGGTTCCAATAGAGACCCATGAAATTCTAAAGTGGTGCTTTAACCAAACTGAGCTTCCTTCCACTATCCAGCAGAGCAGCAGTCGAATGGCGAAAAGCTTTATGTAGAAGGATATGGTGAATATGAGGTTGAATGGCACCTGGCTGCAGATCTTAAAACCTTGAAATGCATGTTTGGTATTTCCCAAGGAGCAATGGCCAAGTATCCTTGCCTATATTGCATGGCCGAACGAGCTGTCTCCAAAGGAGAAAAAGAGAGAGAATGGAAATGCCTAAATGCAAACAAAAATAGGCGTCAAGCCCCAAATCGTGATGCTCTAGGAGTGGATCCTAATTGGGATCCAATTCTTGCTATCCCTTTGATCAGAGTTCATATTTGTGTTTTGCATGCGCTAGTTAGAATAATTGAGAAACTAGTATACATGTACATCGAATCTGCATGGATTATGAAACCAACATTAGAGAGTGAAAGAACGATTAAAAAAATAGAGCAAGTGCTTTCAGATGCAGGTTTACATTGTGGTCAAGTGAAGATTGAGAAGGACTTGAAAAGATCAGGGAAGACAGGAAATGTTCCTATAGCAAACCATGTTTTGGAGGTGCAAAAGCCAAAAAGTTCTTATCTAATCATACCCAGAGAGGTCACCTGGGTATAGATTTTGAGGTGTGGAGAAAGCTTCATGCAGCTGTACCTGATCGAGGCTCTTCAGGATAAGCAAGGGTGGCAAAGACCAAAGCGTGGTTGGCACTTGATCGCCTAGCACCTTTGTTGCAAAAAGCCAGGTTTGAAGATGGGGATGTTGAGAAATTTGAGGCAGTTGTGACATAGTTCTACACTAGCTATGAAAAGGCATGGGGTGCAACAAACTTGACACAATACATGGTTATTACTTGAATACCTACAGCTTTGAGTTTTTATTGTTGTTCAAAATATATTGTACGATACTAATGGCTTGTTGTTGAGCATTTGTAGCACATTTTGCATGTACATGGACCTTTTTTTGCAGAAGAGTGTGGAAGCCTTGAGATTTGGTCTACCCAAGGCATGGAAAGATCTCATTGGCAAGCACGTTGTGCCTATCAAAAGGACCACTCAACATGGAGGAGGAGTGAAGAAAAGTAATCCCATGAAGCAACTATGTCAGTGGTGGTATAGGTGGATTCAAGTGAGGGCTCGTGTGAAGATCAAACAGTCTGAATCAGGTGTGTCATGTGCAATAAGAGAGATGCAGGCTGAACGGAGACGATCAATATATGTCTCCTCACAGGGGAGGCAGAATCATGCTGAATGGCTAAGACAACGACAAAGATAGGGCAAAGTGTGGAAGAAAACTGATCATTGAAATACATATTATAAAACAATGATATAACTTCAAAAGATTTTAAAAGAACAAGAGCTTTCATCTATGTCCCATACAAATGTTTTCAGTATATATACATTTCATAGTTTTTAATGGTAAGCAAGAAGAGTATCGAGAAATTTGAAGAAACTTCTTAATAACTGGAACAATCTAAATCTATTGTTGTGGAGCAGAGACATCCCCCAGCCGACGAGCCCTTTTTGATGAAGTTTCTGCAACATCTTCTTCTTCCTCTATCAATGGCACAACAGGGACCATTGGCCTTGCTGTTCTAGGAAGATGCTTCTTCCCACAATCACTCAACAGATTAGGATCTGTGATTCCACATACCAAGCCATAAGCAGCATATGTTAAATAATATTTACATCTCAATGAATATACTCCTGGTCCCTCCCCAAAAAATCAAACAGTTGCTTGCTGCTCCAAAAGTATTGCCTTGTTTGCATTCAGCCTTAAGTGATAGCCACCTAGATACCTGGATAGAGTCTTTATCGCCATCAGAGGAAAACTTGCATTGTCCTTGGAGAAGCTAGCGTGAAATATTACAATTTGAGGGAATTTTAGGCCATGTATATATGTTCCTAGTGTCAAATCGTGGCCCAATCCCACTATACGCTTGCCTGTGTTACCATATTATAGTAGTGATGTGTGTGAACACACTTAGGACCGCCGGGGCACTTTTTCCCTCACTAGGAGGTTTTTTCCCCCGTGCATTGTATATACGCCCATTATCTTCTAGGGCTTGTTATCTTTCATTTTTGGCACTCATAATACACTACTGTGTTGTGCTCAAGCTTCCTCATCTTCTTGAAGTTGTGTGTGCATTCCTGCAACCCTAATTCCAACAATTGGTATCAGAGCAGGCTTCCTCCTCCCGGGCAGCATCACCGGCACCTGCCGCTTCATCTCCTCCGATTGCGACGAGGTTTCACGAGCGTCTGCAGGTTAGTATATGCCGTGGGAAGGCCCTAAGGGCTCGGTCGTTTCAGAATTTTGATCTGAAGTCATTTCGCCCTCCGTTTTTGCATTCCAAGTACTGCGCAGGCAAAATCGTCCTACTGTGCAGATTTTCTGTCAAGATTAAAATCTGTAGGACAGGTGCCCATTCGTCTGTTTTGGGCTGTGCTACATAGCACAGGTCGATTTTATACAGGTTTACCTCTTACAGACAGCATTTACATCTAGTAGTACAGTCATTGGCCATGGCTGACAACAATGATGTATTCCGCATGTTGGCTGCTGAGGATAAGTTGGATGGCACCAACTATCCATTGTGGGCATATATGATGCGACATGTATTGGTAGCAAAGGGGTTATGGAACATTGTGCAGGGTATTGATGCACGTCCTATTGTGGCTGGGAATGCTGCAAACACATCAGAAACAGGTACTGTTGATGATGGTGCAGGCACAAGTGCTGTAGCAGCTGTTCGAGAACCACCACTTTCAGCAGAGCAGATTCGTTGGGATGGTAGAGATGCGCAGGCTCATGCCTTGATTGCGCTGTCTGTCAAACGTACCATTATCCCACATATTCGCTCCTGCAGGACTTCTAAGGATGCTTGGGATGTACTTGCCACATTGTATCAGGCAAGAAATGAGGCTCGTGTTGCTTATCTCCGAAAACAGTTGGAGAGTGAGCATATGAACGAAGGTGATTCTATGGATAGCTTTTTGACAAAGATCAAGGATTTCAAAGAGCAGCTCATTTCTGCAGATGAAATCCTGTCTGACAGTTCACTTGTGCAGACTGTTTTGAATGGTCTACCAGATTCTTATCAGGGTTTTGCTTCCACTCTTCGCTTGATGATGAAAGGCAATCCCAATGCCTTATCATTTGAGGAGTTAGTTTCTGTTTTGCTGCAAGAAGACCAGTCAAGGCAAAACAGGAATATTATGCGTGTCGCAGATCAAGCTTTCGTTGCTAGTCAGAGAAGCGGGAAAGGTAAAGCTGGCTTTTCTTCTAGTAAGCAGAAATCTGCAAATGCTGCGCAACCAAAGAAGGAAGACAAAGATGAGAAGAAGGGTGACAAACAGAAGACATTTTGCAAGTACTGTAAGGGAAATGATCATGTCATCAAAGCGTGTCCTAAGCTGGCTGCGAAAGAGGCTAAGAAGAAAGAGGCTGGTATGGCTGTTGCAGATGCCTCTCCTTCTAACAATGAATCTGCTAATGTTGTGCTAGATACAGAATGGGCATTCAATGCGCAGTGCAGTTATGACCCATCTTTGCATGACACATGTATGTCTGCAGTAGATTCAGATGTATGGTACTTTGACAGTGGTGCCACTAAGCATATCACCTCGCAGCGCAGTTTATTCACTTTCCTTGAGTCTGCTCCCACAGGGAATACTGTCACTTGTGCCAATAACTCCTCTTATCCCGTTAAAGGAGTTGGACAGATTGTGCTGAATGTTGCAAATGGCAACACCTTTACACTTTTTGATGCATTGTATGTGCCAGGGATCAAAAAGAATCTGCTGTCAGTCTCCGCATTTGCCAAAACAGGTTTGGTTGTAAAATTTGTGGATGACAGATGTACTGTTCATGATCTCTCTTGTGGTGACATCATTGTAGCATCTGGTTCACTATGTCGAGGGCTGTATAAGCTCAATATGGATGGCAAATGTGTAGAGGATTCAGCATGTGCTATTATGGATACGCAGGCTATTTCAAATGCAAAACTGTGGCATGCACGTTTTGGTCATCTGAATTTTGCAAGTTTGCTGCGCCTGCAGAAATCTGAAATGGTGTCTTCTTTGCCTAAGCTTGAGGCACCTGTCAAGCATGTTTGTGAGGGCTGCATATTGGGTAAAATGCAGCGTGCTTCCTTTCCCAAAGATGGATCAGTGAGAGCTGAACGCAGATTGCAGCTTGTTCACAGTGATGTTTGTGGTCCCATGCAAACTCCATCGTTTGGAAACTACCTTTACTTCGTGACCTTCATTGATGATTTTACCAGGCATGCATGGGTATATCCTTTGAAGGCAAAGTCCGAAGTGTTTTTGTGCTTCAAACAGTTTTTGGTTATGGCTGAAAATGTGTCAGAAAGTAAGATGGGCACCCTCCGTTCAGATCGAGGGGGGGAGTATATGTCTTCAGAATTTAATGCATTTCTGGCTGAGCGTGGGATAAAACACCAATGTACAGTGCCGTATACACCACAGCAAAATGGTGTGGCTGAGAGAAAAAACAGGTCTCTCATGGAAATGGCAAGATGTATGGTTAAGAGTCAAAGTCTACCACATGGTTTTTGGCTTGAGGCTGTCATGTGTGCCACTTATGTACTAAACAGGTGTCCCACCAAAGCATTACAGGTTGTCACTCCATATGAGGCTTGGCATGGCCGCAAGCCATCTGTTGGCCATTTACGTGTTTTTGGTTGCCTGGCATATGCATTAGTGCCTGTGCAACATCGCAGAAAATTGGATGACAAAGCTGTCAAATGTATTTTTGTTGGATATAGTGCTGAGAGCAAAGGCTATCGTTTGTATCATCCACAGACAAAGCGCATTTTGGTTAGCCGTGATGTTGTATTTGTGGAAGATGCAGTTCAGCCCTTGGTTTCATGTACTAAGGAGACAGATATCAGCTCACGTGATGTCTATGATACATTGTTGCCTCTTTTCAGTGGTGCACAGTCAAGTGCAATACCTCATGAGGCAGTTTTTCAGCCTATGCAGGTTTTAAATGATGGCACAGATCAGCCTATATCTGATGCAGATGTGCATGATGCACTTGAGGATGAGAGACAAGAGATTGAGGGCTCTAGGAATATGCCTAGATGGCTGGTGCAGACTTTGCGTGACAGCAAGTTGGATGCCCCTTTGTCTAGTCGCACTCGTTCTGGCTCTCATGGTGCCTCTTATGCGTCAGATTGTTATGCATTGGCTGTTTCTAGTATGTGCGATGAAAGTGAGCCTGTTTCATTTAATGAGGCACAAAGTTCAGAAAATTGGATGGCTGCTATGCAAGCAGAATACGATGCTATTATGAAGAATGGTACATGGTCTTTATGTGACTTGCCCCCTGGCAAGAAGGCCATTGGCACTAAGTGGGTATACAAATTGAAGCGTAAGCCTGATGGCACAGTGGATCGCCATAAGGCTAGGCTTGTTGCAAAAGGTTATGCTCAAGAGAAGGGCATTGATTTTGATGAGACTTTTGCTCCCACATGTCGTATGACCACTGTTCGTAGCATCTGTGCATTAGCAGCTCATAATGGTTGGAATGTACATCAGCTGGACATAAAGACTGCGTTCTTAAATGGAGATTTGCATGAGGAGGTGTATGTATCGCAGCCTCGTGGTTTTGTTCAAAGAGGGCAGGAAAACAAAGTGTGCAGGTTAAAAAAGGCTTTATATGGTTTAAAGCAAGCTCCACGAGCTTGGTATGAAAAAATACATGCATATTTGACTGCACATGGGTTTCAGAATAGTCCAACAGAAAGCACTTTGTATGTTAAACGTGTGGATGGTGTACATCTAATCATTGCTCTCTATGTCGATGACATGCTGCTCACAGGACCAAATAAGAGTCATATTGCTGATTTTAAGGCTGATTTGAATGCCTCTTTTGAGATGTCAGATTTGGGGCATTTGCATCATTATTTGGGGATACAATTTAAGCAGTGTGATGGAGGTATTGCTTTGTGTCAGACAAAGTATATTGAAACATTGTTGCGGAGATTTGGCCTTGAAGACTGCAAGCCTATTGCTACTCCAATGGAGACAGGTTTGAAGTTGAGTCTTCATGATGCTGGAGATCACTTTGATGTCACACTCTATCAGACAGCTGTTGGTTGCCTCATTTATGTATGCATTACGAGGCCAGACATTCAGTTTGCAGTCTCACAGGTGAGCAGATTTATGCATAGCCCAGGCATTAAGCATTGGCAGGCAGTGAAGCGTATCTTTCGCTATTTGAGTGGTACTCGGCATCTTGGGTTGTTTTATCCCAAGGGGGGATCATTGCCGCCAGATTTACATGCTTTTTCAGATTCTGACTGGGCTGGTTGTTATGACACACGCGTGTCCACGAGTGGTTTTTGCTTCATGCTTGGAAGCTCATGCATATCATGGTTGAGCAAGAAGCAGCCTACTGTGGCCACTTCTAGTTGTGAAGCTGAGTACAGGGCAGCTTTCACAGCTACGGTTGAGTGTGTGTGGCTCAGACGCCTTATGGCTGATTTGGGTGTTGGGCAGCCATCTGCCACCACCATCTTCACTGACAGTCAGAGCGCATTGGCAGTTGCGCGGAACCCAGTGTTCCATGCTCGTACGAAGCACATTGAGGTGCACTACCATTATGTCAGGGAGAGACTCTCTGCAGGAGAGATCAGTTTGGCTTATGTGCCAACACAGGATAACCTTGCAGACCTTTTCACAAAGGCTCTGCCTCGTGAGAAGTTCGAAACTTTTCGCAAAGCTTTGGGCTTACTCCCTTTTGTGGATTCGTCCACATAGCTAGACACTTCCCTATACATGAGTGCTAGCTCTTGTTCACCGCATCACTCCAGGGGGGATTTGTTACCATATTATAGTAGTGATGTGTGTGAACACACTTAGGACCGCCGGGGCACTTTTTCCCTCACTAGGAGGTTTTTTCCCCCGTGCATTGTATATACGCCCATTATCTTCTAGGGCTTGTTATCTTTCATTTTTGGCACTCATAATACACTACTGTGTTGTGCTCAAGCTTCCTCATCTTCTTGAAGTTGTGTGTGCATTCCTGCAACCCTAATTCCAACAGCCTGAAGCATGTTTGAGAAATGTGTCTTCATATATTTCCAACTAAAAAAATAAAAGAGCATTAGCCCAGAAACAACATCAGCAAACAATCCAGGACAAAGTTGATAAAGCCAAATCCGCATAGTGCTTGAACTAGGTTTTCGCTGTCTTACTTGGCACATCCCTTGCTTCTTGTAGCTCTTCCTCTATGGCATCTTTTCCTTCATATTTAAGGGCATCAGCATAGATCATCTTTAGTGTTACTACAGAGCAGATAGGAACTCGGTGTCTTTCACATGGCTATCCATAAGTACTTATGGATCCCATCATCATCTACAAAATTATCATCAACCTCCAGATTTTGGGCTATGAAGGCTACGCAATGGTCCTCCCTTAAGTTAAATACATGTTGTATGTCTATCAGCAATATATACTCTGAATCTCCTACTTGGTAGGAGGGGAGGAATGGTGTTGCAATGGGGGAGAACTCATCTAATTCAATCACAGGCTGGCCTACATCAGTATTTTATTCTCTCAGTGCCTTAATATCAACCGCCGCACTGAGCTTCCTCTCTTCTTCAACATTGAACTCTTCAATCACATGAGGAGTGTCCTCCTCTTCAGCAACATCCTCAATGGTGGGACTTGTTGAAAGAACGGTAGAGGGGGGAGGAGACACACACACAGGAGCAAACCCTAATGTATATTGCAAACCCTAACCATAGAGGGAAGCCATGTCCACTCTCACACAAAGCATAATGCACTAATCCATAATCCACACAACACACAATGAGTTGTGTCCACACTCTACTAACCCTAGCTAATGTCCACACACTATGACCAGCTGGACACGCGGTCATTTATGTCTCACATGTTGCTACCTAATCTGCCAGCACATAGCATAGCTGGCTCACACTGACATCGAGCTTGAATCTCAACAGCCCCTCTCAAGCTCATGATGTACTGCCGATGAAGATGTAGATGAGCTTGGGATATCAAGACTCTCAACACTCCCCCTCAAGCTCATCCCATGTACTCCCAACATAGTTCGGAAGTACTCAAACTTCTCCTTGCTAAGTGGCTTCGTGAAGATGTCTGCCACCTGCTCATCAGTCTTCACATAGTGAAGATCAACTGTACCATCCAGCACCTTCTCTCTGACAAAGTGATAATGGACCTCTGTGTGTTTGGTCCTCGCATGAAACACTGGATTCTTTGCCAACTGTATACTGCTCATGTTGTCACAATGAATGACAACTTTGCCATCAAGAGGCTCACATAAATCTGCCAAGAGACTCTTTAACCATATAGCCTCACAAGTAGCAATGGCTGCACCTCTGTACTCAGCCTCTGTACTGGATAAAGCAACTGTAGGTTGCTTTTTGCTACTCCAACTCACCACAGCACTTCCAAGTGTAAAAGCATATCCACTAGTAGACCTCCTGTCATATGCGCTACCTGCCAATCAGCATCTGTGTAGCCATGTATGTCTAAGCTTTTACCACTCTCATAAAATAAACCATAATGTGCTGTGGTCTTCACATATCTCATGATGCGTCTCACTGCATCCAAATGTGGTTTCCTGGGGCTCTGCATAAACTGGCTGACTAGCCCCACAGCATAACTCAAATCCGGGCGTGTGATAGTCATATATATGAGACTACCAACCATCTTCCTGTACATAGAAGGATCATCCAATTCCTCGCCATAATCAGCCTGCAACTTCACATTTTGCTCCAATGGTGTACTCATAGGTTTACACCCTGTCATGCTATATTTTGCCAACATATCCAATGCATATTGGCGTTGTACTAACCAAGTACCTGCATGATCTTTCACCACTTCTATTCCAAGAAAGTATCTCAACTCACCAAGATCTTTCATGTCAAATTGCCCACTCAAAGCTTTCTTGACATGCATCACATCTGCACCATGATCACCTGTAATAATCAAGTCATCCACATAGATGACGAGTAAAACAATCCCATGCTCTGTCTTCTTCACATAGAGTGAAGAATCTGCTGTAGAAATCTGAAAACCAAGTGAGATAAGATATCTGCTCATCTTATCACTCCAAGCACGAGGTGCTTGCTTTAGACCATACAATGCCTTTTTCAACCTGCATACGTGAGTGGGATATCTAGGGTGTACATACCCTTCTGGCTGTGCCATGTACACTTCCTCTTGTAGATCTCCATTCAGAAATGCATTCTTAACATCCATCTGATGCATTTCCCAGCCATTAGCTGCAGCCATAGCAATGACTGCTCTCACTGTGCCCATCTTAGCCACTGGACTAAACGTCTCATCATAATCCAATCCTTGGGTCTGTGCATAACCCTTTGCTACCAATCTTGCTTTATGTCTCTCAATAGAACCATCAGATTCGCACTTCACTTTGTAAACCCATTTACATCCAATAACATTCTTGTCCTTTGGTAGTGCAACCAAGTCCCATGTATCATTATGGACCAATGCGTCCATCTCAACATCCATTGCTTTCTCCCATACATGCTCTCCAATAGCCTCTGTATAGCATGTAGCTTCCACATGCTTCACCATAGATGTCATATATGCATAGTGCATAGCAAAATCTCTATATGTCAATCTATCAACAGGATATCTGACTCTTTGGGATCTCCGCAATGCCTGCGGGTCACTCTGTACACCTGTAACTCTAGCATGTGGTGGCACATATCTGTCCTGTTTAGCACCAGGTGTGCGTAAAATAGGTATGCCAAGCTCCTCATCCAAACTCTCAGAACTAGATGACTCATAACCTGTGATTCCAATTCCTTCGACTTTCTTTTTGCCTTTATCCATAGCACTACTCCCAGTGCTCACACTCTCATGCCTCAAACATCCTGACCATGGACGTACACTGCTACTCTCAGCTTCTGCTCTGCTAGCCCACACATAGTAGTAGAACTAGAACTTGCTTGTGGTGGCAAGTTCACATGAACATCAGCCTCAAGTGACTCAATAACACCCTCATCTTTTGCTTTGTACCAACTAGCAAGCTCATCAAACACCACATCACATGAGATGACCACTTGTCTAGTTTGAGGGTTATAACATTTGTATGCCTTTCGATCCTGTGCATAACCAACAAATACACATTTCTCTGCCTTAGGATCCAACTTCCTTCTTCTTTCATCGGGCACATGTACATAAGCTATGCATCCAAAAACTTTAAGATGTCCAATGTCTGGCCTGTAACCTGTGAGCCGCATCTCTGGCGTGCTTCCATGAATGGCTGCTGTAGGTGTTTTGTTCTATATATACACTGCAGTAGCACATGCTTCTACCCAATAGTAATCTGGCATGCTCTTTTCATTAAGCATTGCCCTTGCCACTTCACATATGACTCTATTCTTTCTCTCAGCCACACCATTCTGCTGAGGTGTATACCTGCAAGTCAACTGTCTTCTTATTCCATGCTTCCTCAAGAAATGCTCAAAAGCTTTTGAAGTGTATTCACCACCTCCATCTGTCCTCAGACATTTAATCCAAACATGGCCAATCCTCTTGTGCCACATATCAATGTCCTGTACCACATTCCTGCTCTTTGAGAACATGGCTGATTTTAGCTCAGGAATTCCAGCATCCAGTTTAAACAGTCTGCCTTCTTTCTTGCCTTTAGCAATCACTCTACATCCATGTTTAAAGTCTTCAACGAAGCATCCATGCTCGTTGAAACGAACCTGTAATCCCTGTTCCACCATTTGACCAACTGAGGCCAAGCTTTTAGTGATCGAAGGCACATATAGCACATCTGACATAGACTTTGTCTGACCATTATGCATGACCAATGGTACACTTCCAACATGTGTAATGACATGCTGGGTATCATCACCTGTTTCCACATAGCCTTTTACATCCATAGGCTTCATATACTCAAACCATTCTCCATGACATGTCATATGGTTTGATGCTCCTGAGTCCATATACCATGTGTCATCATTCTCAGCATTTGTTGTCATAGAACCCACAACATGCTTCATGGCAAACAAATGATTTGCAGTTCCATCATTGCTACTTGATGCATAGTTACCACCATGTTGTGCATAGTTTCCACCATGTTGTGCATAGTTTCCACCATAATGACCACCACTTTGTGCTCTTCCCCCTCTCAAATCATTCTGTTTGCAGAAACAATCTCTCGCCATATGACCATATTTGCCACAATAATGGCATTCCACAACTTGCATAGAATTTTGTTGGCCTTGCCAACGTCCTCGACCACGGGGGGTACCTCTGCCTCGCTGAGGTGCATATCCACGACCACCTCGAGCACCATATGAAGGCTGAAAATTCTGTTGTGGAGGCCTATCCTGCCATCCACGACCATTACCACCACGTCCACGTGATGCAAATCTCCCCCTGCCTCTAAAGCCTCTCTGCGAGTAGAAAGCCTGATTTCTGCCATCATCATGGCTAGTAGATGCATCCAAAAATGAATCACTGAGCTTGATTTCCTCAACCAACAAGAGTGAAACCAACTCATCGAAGTCGGGTAAACCTGTACTCCTCACTGAGATAGCTGTATCAAAAGATTTGTATTCCTTGCCAAGACCACGCAAGGTAATATCCACCAAATCATCATCAGGCATGGGGGCATTTATTGTGGCCAATGCATCTGCAAACTTCTTGATTTCTTGCACATAATCATGTATGCTCCTTTTATTCCTTTTCACATTATGTATCTGCCGTCGCAACTGAGACTTGCGAGCACTCGTATCTGTATCAAACATCTTGACCAAAGTATCCCATGCATCTTTGGGATTCTCAGCATCCTGAATGTGTATGAGCATAGTATCAGATATACATATGGACAAATAATGCAGCACTTTGAATGCTCTCTCTGACCATTGCTTATGAGCAATAAGCTGCTGCTGTGTAGGTTGCCGAGGTAGCTCAGGCTCAGGCTCAGGCTCAGCACTTGTAATGAGATTCCAAAATCCTTTCCCTTTCAAGAAACTCTTTATCCTGTACTTCCATGCCTGGAAATTCTTTCTATCCAGCTTTTCACCAACAATCTGAATTGGATTGTCCGACATGTTTGCTCAATGCATACACCTTCCGCACACTTCAAATCTGTAAATGAGCCTTCCTCAGCTCAACCACACTCCAATGAATGTTCCAGATACTCCAAGGTAGCCAACAAACTCCAAATTTGATGTAGAAAATCAACCTGTAATCATCCAAGATAAACTGACTCACTTAGTGCGGGATACCCTGAGTTGACACGCCTTCCAAGGCTCCAAATCACAATTTAATGGTGCAATCAAGTATGGGCAACTTGCATTGACACCTAATGAACCTCAATGTTGAGTATCAACACCATCTGACATGTGTACATATCGATTTTTGAAAACCCCTTTCTCTGTTTTTGGAAAAACCAAGAAAAACCAGTAGAAAATTTGCTCTAATTCCTTCAATATTTGTCCAAATTGGGCAACCAGGCATTCATTAGCTTAGAATTAGTGTCCATCAACTCCATGTAAGAGGAATTTGTCCAATTGTAAAACACCAAGGATTAATTGCTCAATTAAAATGACCCTGTTTCTCTGCAACCAGTGGACAGCCTGTTTTAATCAACTCATTCCCAGCTCAATTAGGCATCATTGACCAAACAAATCACATAGCCCTCTTCTCCAAAGTGTAAAGCATCCAATTGCTAAGGAAGTTGTGGAAGATATCAAGTACCGGATGAGAATTTGATCTCCTCGTAGTCAAAAAACCAGAATTCTGCCCTGTTTCCTCTGTATGGGCTGCGCCGCCTGCAATTAGGGGATTTGGGAAGGTTTATAATGTTGTTTGATGATGATTATAGGTGCCCAACACACCTAGGTACATGTGCAATCCACCAATGCTTGGATTTTTGCAAAAAACTCACTCCAAATGCATCAATTTTGGGCTTCCTTCTCTCTGTTTTGTAAGAGCTCAAAAAACCAGAATTTTCACACATTCAAATGCTTCCAAAATGCTCCAAAATCACAATAGGGCTTGCATAAGAGTTGCCATTACATCTCTCATTGTCAGATACATGTTTGCTTTGCCAGATTTACATGTATTTCCACCATACATCAATGTTGCCAAGCTTTAATGGAAAGCTTCAAAAACCAGAATTTTTCTTTGCTTTGATTTGCTCTATTTTGCTTTGCTTTTGCCTGTATCACCTGCAATCCGCTCAAGGATGTTTAGAAGACCTTACCCAGTAGGCCAAGCTCTCAGATTTGATAGTATTTGGTGTGCTCCAAGCTTCACAGCTCCAATGGCCAGCTTCACAGCTTCTTTTCACAGCTTCTTCTCCCTCTTCACTCACTCACTCATAAACCCTAATAAACAGCACAAGGCTCTGATACCATGTTGAAAGAACGGTAGAGGGGGGAGGAGACACACACACAGGAGCAAACCCTAATGTATATTGCAAACCCTAACCAGAGGGAAGCCATGTCCACTCTCACACAAAGCATAATGCACTAATCCATAATCCACACAACACACAATGAGTTGTGTCCACACTCTACTAACCCTAGCTAATGTCCACACACTATGACCAGCTGGACACGCGGTCATTTATGTCTCACACATGTTCCTACCTAATCTGCCAGCACATAGCATAGCTGGCTCACACTGACATCGAGCTTGAATCTCAACAGGACTAGCCTGACGAGAAACCATGTCTTCACTTTCATTTGTCGCATGCGGCTCTGTACATTCATCTGTTAATTGCACGTTCATGTGCAAGAAGCATAAGAAGGCATAAGAGTATTCCATCAAGCGGCATTTTCTTTTGTGAAAAGGGCATGGCAAAGCTCTCTTCTTATCACACGGTACCTTGTGCCAATCCCTGTTTAACCTTTGCTTCTTCTTTGGCGACACCTTGAGATTAAAATGAATGTAGTTTTTCCCATCAATCATCATTGTATCTTCATTTGTGAGCTCATCAAACTCTTGCTTTGCCTCTTCAAAGTATTCAGGATGGCTAGAAAGTGTATCCTCTAGAGAAAAAATGCAATTGAACATCAACGAAATCGAAGGGTGCAAATCATGACGTCCACATTTGTAGAGAAAGTCATACAACAGAGTTGCAGGTGTTTCTTTAATCTCTTCATCCACATCAAACTCGACTTGAACTTGCACCATGGCTAAATTCAAGGGTGTAGATAAGACATGGAAATTATTAGTTCAAGCAATGAATCAAGAGGCACTCGGTCTTAAACAGCAAATCTCGGTGTGGTGTGAATGGATTCAACATAACGCAAGAGGAGATGCTAGAGGAAGCCAGAGGTATTCCTCGCATTGTAGTGAATCTATTTTTCCTAACACAAATAAAATTGCAGCTTCGTCAAGGACCTCTTCTCACATTATGGTGAATCGATTTGCCATAATGCGAGGAGGCATATTGTGCTTCCTATGGGACCTTCACTCGCATTATGGTGAATCGATTCACCGCTACATGAGAACTTTTGCATCCTTTGGCGCCGCCTCTCACGTTATGGTGAATTACAAATAAAGATACTTCTCATGTACCCATACTGAGAGAGGAGGTGCCAAACAAATTAAAATAGTCTTCCTCGCATTGTGGTGAGTCAATTCACCATAATGTGAGGAGTCATAGGTTTTCAATTCACCATAACGTTTCTATCATGAAAAAACAAAGCAAGGAGTTCTGCAAGAGAATGAAACCAAGAGAACGAAATAACAAAAGGAGAAGGAAGCACAAAAGAGATAAAAATACCAGGAAAACAAATCGACGTTGGTCGCAGGAGATGGGGATGAAGGAGGTTGTCGTTATCTTTGATGGAGATGAAGGAGGTTGGAGGTTTGTCTTTGTCGTTTGATATAGGACGATGAAGGATGATTGATGAAGGAGGTTGGAGGAGATAGTCGTTCATGGAGATGAAGGCTGTTGGTGGGGAGATAAATGAGAATACGATCGGAGGCAATTAAAAACCGTTTTTAATGCTATGCAACACATCAGCGCCGCCTTTTTTCCTGCCATTCCATGAATGCCACATGGCAGCCCGCCATGTACCTAACACGTGTACATGCTATAAAGACTAATCAAAGCCGTTAATCACGCCACCTTTTCGTCCTCTTATCGATTTTGCCTTGTCCGTCCTCTTGTTTGCCTCCTTCCAACTTCAGACTACCCCCACACTACTGAATCGATATTCCACCTCCTACACGACAGTCTCTATCCATTCCCACGCATGAAATGTGAGTTTTTATATATTACTTGATTATTTTGTGAGTTTTTTGTATATTCCTTGATTGTTTTGTTTATTCTTTGACTGTTTGCCCTCTGCCATTGAATCTTGCTTTATGGTGATTCGATTCACTTAAAGTAGACGACAGGCCATTAGAATCTCAATACGGCTCCATGTGTTATGGTGAATCGAATCACCAAAATGCAAGATGAAATGGTAAGAGATTCACGATAATCCTCCTCTCGTTGTAGTAAATCGATTCACTATAATGCGAGGAGGATTGTTTTGCTTTGACTGGCCCTTGGTCTTGCGTTATGGTGAATCAATTCACTATAATGCAAGATCAAAGGGCAAAGGATTCACAATAATCCACCTCGCATTGGTGTCAATTAATTCACCATAATGCGAGGAGGATTATTGTGCTTTCAGTGGCCCTTCATCTCGCGTTATGGTGAATGGATTCAACATAACGTGAGGAAGTGCATATTGCTTTTTTGGCCACCCTCTCTCGCGTTATGGTGAATTGTTAATCATGTACTACTAAATAGCTAAGTTTTTTGCACTTGCTTGCATTTTCAGATGGCTCGTGTAAGGCATACAGCTAGACCCAAGGACAATGTAGGTCCCTCATCTAGTGGGAAGAAGATGGGCACTCTGAATGCCTCAAGATCGAGGAAATCAAGCAGTCCTTCCCGATTATCCAAATTGCATTTAGTAGAGCATTCGTCAGTGCTGCGAGAAATCACATGATTTATGAAGCACCCAACTGCTGCTATTCCAAGATTACCTTTCCAGAGGCTTGTCAGGAGAATTTGCGAGTGAAATGGAATTTTGTTTAGGTGGAAGGCATCGGCCCTGTTTTGCTTTGCAGAGGCCGCAGAGGATTGGATGATTGAATTTTTTTTGGATAGTTACGTTCTTGCGGCCCATGCACACAGGGTCACAATGAATGAACAAAGATTTTTTCAGCCTAGTAGCCCTTCGTTTTAGATATGATAAGTTACTTAGACCATGGTGTAAATTTTGGATGTCTGTCCCGTTCAAAAAGTGAGAATTGAAGAGGTGACAGAGGGAGTTCCAGAACATGAACATGAGACCCGGGCAAATTTTCGGGCAAGCGCTTAACGGAAACATCATGTGGCAATGCTTGCATTGCAAACAAAAAGAGAAAATGTTCGCGCACTCCATGCTATGAATCGGGAGGCGCGTCAATTTTTGTTGCCAGAGTTCTATGTACCGTATCATATTAGAGGGCAAAGATGTTATTTCCTGATTCATACTGAGGAGATAAACATTTTGTTTGATCCTAGAATTGAAGTCAGCAACAAAGTGCTCAGATGTGTTTTAAGGTATACTCTTTTCTCTATCCTCCCACAATTTTTCATTCTTGGATCTTAAAATTTTATACCTAACTCTTGATATGTTTTCTTGTGAAGTTTTGTTATTTCGCAATTGCCCGAGGATGTACAGCATCAGGTGTTCCAGATTGATTCGCTAGTGTCAACACTTGCTAGTAGAGTCAGTTCCCTACCTTAATGTGCTGAACTGGTTTCGGGAGCTCCAGCTGGATGATGCTCGAGTAAATTTTTTGGCATATCATGAAAAGTGAGTTTGTCTCTGTATCTCTCTTGCATGATGTTTATATACGAATCACCATACACGAGTTATATAGTGCTTCCTTTGGCACGTGCTCTCGCTTCACAGTGAATCGATTCACCACAATGCGAGGAGGCATTTTGTTTTTCATTTGGCTTGAAACTAATAGAAATCTATTTGGATGTGATGCAGTGCCCATTGGAGTCTTGTTCTAGTCGATGTGCGAGACAATGTTATTTACCTTGCAAATCCGACATCTGGTGTCCATGATGGCAATGTTTTGCTGTGAGTTAAAATCATTACAATACATATTATTGTCTAAGTTAGAAGTCTGGATTGATCAGGATATTGATTGGTCTTTGTTTGCTGTGGTGTCAGGAAACTAATGGCCGATTATGAGAGCATGAGCATGGACATCGACACCCTGGAGCGAGCGACCATTTGAAGGGTTAGTGTGCCCAAACAAGATGATGGTTATAGCTGTGGGTGGAGGGTTTCTCTCAATGCATTGTTGCTGCTACGAAGCATTTTTCAGCTCCCATATGCATGCGTACTCTTGTTTATCTTCTTGTATATTGTCATGTTGATCTTATGCCTTGATGAATTGTGATGGCAGTTTCCATCCATGTCTCATTACGTGGACCTAGACGTCCAAATGTATAGGGAGGAAATGATTGCGAAAATGATCGAGGTCGCAGAAGCAATGCCCAATGGACTTCATCCCGCCCAATCCACGAGGGGGGATAGGCCCCCCTGAGCCTCTTAGATGGGCTCCGTACTTGGGAGAACAGCCATGGCTCCATCCTGAAGCCCAGGCCTATGGGTTCCAGTGATATATAGTTTTTTCCTTATCGATGTGTTGTTGGATTGCTTCTTCCAACAAATGTACTCCACTCTATAACATGCTATTTGTAAATATGCAACTACACATGTACATTTATATCTTTTTACACATATTTAGTGTTATTGGAGAGAGAACATCAATTGTAAATGCACTTTTAATTTGAAAATCGGAGGATCAAATTTGCTACTGTGTTCCTTCACTTCTTGTTTTCTTACTTTAGGCCTTTTTGTGTACATAAAAAATTCAATTGGAAAATTTTTGCCTTCAATACATTGTTTTAAACAATAAAGCATTACAAAAGCAATGTTCTGAATAGATAAGTTTATTGCATATGGAAAATACATTGTCACCGTATACATATACATGGTCACATCATATATCTTCTAGTGCCTCCAATCCATGTGGGGCTGCAACATCTTTACAAATGATCTGATGCTCTCTTCTTCTACTTACCTTCCGACCCCATCGAGCTTGAAGCAAAATTGATTTGGAGGATTCTGAATAGCTACTTCTAATTCCTTCCTAACATATTCGAGAGTCCAATTCTCTTCCACTTCCAATGTCAATGATGGGTGATCCTGTCGAATCATAACTATATCTATCAAGCAAGAGTGGCTGACATCTCTTGTATCTTGGTCCATGCTTTCCCAGTTGTTGATCCATCGCCACCTTCTATAAGTAAATGACATGCATAGATGTTGCCTGGCAATATAGTATCTGATTTCAAAATATCATTAGGATAATTTCTCGAGTATAATCAAATAAGCTTTGTAACTGTTTCACAAAAAGATATTTGAATGTTATAACACTCACCGAAATGCAATGTCGGAGGTGTTCAATCGACATTCGATCAAATCATCTCCCTTTGATGATTTCACTCTCCAACCTTCAAACAAATGATCAAGCCAGGCTTCATCTATATCTTTGCACATAAAAGTTGTTCTAGTTTTTCTCAATTGTTTACAATTAGAAAATAAATCAACAAAGCATGCAATTGGAACAAACAAACTTAAGTGAACATTTCTTGCACCAATTCTAGGCTTCATAGCACATTTAATATCATTAAACATTTTGGTCCTGTATGACTCTATCACTTCTGTATCAAGTAATGGCCACTCATGACTATCAAGTGCAGGCAAAGGAATACGTTCCAACTTTCCATGTCGACTCGATTGAGTGGGCAAGGTATAAAATGAGTCATAGAAATATGTTCTACTTCTTGCGAGATCACTTGGTGCATGACCTTCATATTGAAGTTCCCCCACCTCACCATGTATGACATTCAAGAATCCCGTCAAGCATTGTGCAGGCTCCCACTCCTAGAGATTGGATGGGTACAAATCTGTGCAAGGCAAAAAAATGTATATCAATCACCTTATTTGCAACATTGGAATACAAAACACAAGCACTTACAATGTGGTATGTGTCTTGGAAGTCCTTCCAATGGTCCCACGTTGATCTCTTTTTGCATGAATACATGCTGGATCAACACTTCTTTGACAGTTTTCCCTCCTAGTGCCATCTTGAAGTCAAGGATCCTTCCTTTTCAATGTTTGGCCAAGTCTTCAGATGCCTTTCCCTTCACTCGGTAGTGGCCACATTTTCCTGGCTGCATAGTGACCCAAGAGTACTTCCTATATACTTGGGGAATCCATTCTTCATTCTCGTCTTTTATGTTATACAACACAATAGATGAGATACTGCTCCTTGCTCGTTTCAGTCCACTTTTGGTTGCCATGAGAGATTAACAGACGTATGAGAAAGAAGAAGTAGCAGAAAGTGGATGACTGAGCTAACCACTTTTGTGGATCAAGGAGGGAAGAAGAAATGAGACGTATGAGAAAGAAGAAGTAGCAGAAAGTGGATGACTGAGCTAACCACTTTTGTGGATCAAGGAGGGAAGAAGAAATGAGGGACGGTGTGTCCTTTTAGGCACCAAAGATATTTCAAGTTTCAAAAGTGGAACCAAGTTGAGGGAATAACCAGGAGATTGGGTATCTGTCTATTCCAAGCATTCAAAATCATTAGTTCTAGGGGTGGTGGAAAGAATTTTTTAGTCCTCCACGTCTAACACAGGAATGTGGAAAACATTCTTTTATTGTGTTAGGTTCTGATAAAAAAATGGTTTAAAATATTTTAAGACAATGTGGAAAACATTCTTTTATTGAAACAGCCCTCTTTTGAGTCCAGAATTTTCCTAATGAATTCTGTAATTAGTTTAAGCTACACCAAATTTGCATTTTTTTAATTGAGCGCAAGACAATGACAGACCCACTAACAGCCCTGGTCGTCTTCCTCCTCGTGGCTTCTTTCTCTGTGCATGCCTGGTTGTCTTCCTCCTCGTGGCTTCTTTCTCTGTGCATGCCTGGTCGTCTTCCTCCTCGTGGCTTCTTTCTCTGTGCATGCCATAGCTGCGATGATGTTGCTTGTTGTTTGAGGGATTTCCACAACTGCAACCCCTTCTTTGTTGGCACGTCTTTTAGCCCTCAAGCCTGCTAGTCATCATAAATCAGCATCTAGAGCCCCATCACTCCAGCGCTTCTCTGTTGCTGTGTCTTCAACTATGTTTGTGCTTCTTCTTTCAGGCCCACGGCGATGCTGTGTAGGTAGGCAACATTTTTGTGGACATCAATATCTAGTTTCACTATATCTTTCCTAGCACGAGCATCAAGCTTCAAAAATCCTAACCCCAAGAGGGCAACGTCTGATGTGCTCATCTATCAAGCCTTTCAAATCCCCATGCAAGTAAGACAAATCCCTCACAAGCACATGCATTTATAGACTTGGCACCATTACAAGCATAGCGGGCTACGTCTTTCAATCCACTACAGCACTGAGGAGAAGGTTTGTCCAACGTTTGCTGTTGACTGCTATACCATGACCTGTCAGATATGCCCTAGTGTTATGATCTTTCTCTACTCAACCAACTAACATCTTTGTGAGCTTCCATTTTAGCTCCAAATGATCTATGTGTGCAACTCCTCTTGCTGTACCTTGTTGCCTCCCCATATCTCTATCTTGAGGTTTCAAGTAACCATCAACATGGCTACACTAAGCTCTCTATTGAGCTCCTCATAAGCATGCATCCATTGTTGCATGCCCCAAAGGGTGCTTCTCCAAACACAGTTTCTCTCAAGAACCATAAGGTGCATAAACAAAAAAAAAATGAATGCTCCAACAACATTCACAAACAGCTCATCTTCCATGAGAAAATCAATGAGCACAATCATTCCATCATGCTCCACTTGGGCTCCAACCAGCCCCATGATTGCTTGTTTTCACATGAACAAGCATGCACCTCACATCCTTGCCAAATTTCAAGGTACCAAGGGATTTACACATCCCAAAATAGCAACCCTTCTCAAATACAAGCATTCTTCCATGTTCAAATACTAAATTAGAGGCAAAATCACAAAAAATACCTTCACAAATCTCCTTTGGCAGCTTCCTTGACACGGAAGACTCCAGTCTTCATACTTGCTGAAATCCCCATTTTCAGCTTCCATGGCAGCACCATATTCTCCAAATCTCTCCATAAGCAGCTTCCAAGACTCCAAATGCAAACCATAATGATGAGTGTGTATAATTTATTTTTCATAATAATTCAAAATAATGCTTAATCAATGAACACATAACCATGAAAACTATACATAAATATTCACCATGACCAAGAGTCCACCCTAGCTCTCTGATACCATAAAGAGAATGTGGGGGAGAGGGAGAGCTTCAAACCCTACCAAGCAAACACACACACACAAGAGAGAGCAAGACACAAGAGAGATGGATAGCTGAATTTTCTTCTATCTTCTTCTTCTCTACTCAACCAACATAACATAAAGATAAGAGTACACACTATATGGGTTAGTACTCAACTACTACAACACACAAGGGTCGGCCCATAATGTGAACCCGACTAAATGAGCTAGCGCTATAACTATGCCAGTCTCTAGTAATCCAAAATGGCTATCACACACAACTTGTCATCCCACCAGCGACATATCACACATAATCTCACCAACCATGCCAATTATGTAGATGGAGAAGCTATCACCCAAGCGGGTCATCAATGTCCGCCGTAGCACTAGTTGAGCTCTATATCTCGTTAAACAATCCTAAAATGGGATTGAACATGGTGATAGACATAGATTAAGCAACATAATTAAGGTAGACTAAACCACACTAAAAACTCCATGAGCGAGAGAGAGAGAGAGAGAGAGAGAGAGAGAGAGAGAGAGAGAGAGAGATTGTACACTCAACACTCAATTCTATTGCATATCACAAATGAACCATACAATGATATAGAATTTATAGCCTTATCCCACTTTACACATCATCATCCATGTGGCACTCCCTTTTCCACTCTTTTGGTCAACAACAATCACACACCATTCAATATTACATGTGGCATTCTTATCTTGCCACAATATCTTGCACCTCTAGGGTGCTTTCCCACATACACACAACACCATGATTACATCTCTCAACACAATCCAACCAGTTCCTCCTGGAATTGCCCTAGTACAACACTACTTGGTGACTTTACCAATGGACTCCAAGAGTCCCGAAACATGAGAGCTATGAGTAGTATGAGAAATATGATTCATATGGATATCCAAAGAAACCTCTAGCCATAGGCTGTACCTCTCTGTTTAAAGACATGACTTTACTAGTAGACTCCAAGAGTCCCATGACAGGAGAGCTATGAGTCATATGAGCAATATGATTCATATGGATATCCAGAGCAACCTCTAGTAGCCATAGACTATACTTCTCTATTTGAAGACATGGTGCAATAAAGAGAAACTATGTGACAAGACAACAAAGAAGCAAAAAGATCAAGCTTTGACCTCAAAGCTAGCAGCCTAAGACCAAAGGTGCAAGCCCCAAGGAAACATCCAAAGTAAAGAAGTAGAAAGCTCAAGCTTCTCAATCTTGAAGCCAAAATCCAAAGAGGCAAAGGTGCAAGCCTTAAAGGCTACACATCAGCCCTTAAATAGGCTAATGAAATAGAACTAGAGGTCCATAAGAAGAAGATCTTGAAGAGCATGTAGAAGTGTAACACATGATTAATTATCAAGGGCAACGATATTATGACCATTGAGAAAAGTGGTTCGGATGATAGCTACCTCCCTTGTAGAGATTAAGAGTGATCTCCCATTAAAACCAACTCTTCTAAGAGAGAAGAAACCCATTGACTATAAAAAGCTTCCAAATAAACTCAAGAAGTAATCCAACCCCGTGTTGGAGAAAGAGCGAATGAAACAAGAACAAGAGCTTGTAAGAAACGTGTTGGTAGCTGAACTAGACTACTTGAGTAAGTGGTCGAGTACAAACTATTTGAATTGGGCTTGCTGGAGTGCTGAGTTTGTGACTCACCACCACCAGTCCACAGAATATGCAAATCATTGCTATTATTATCAAGGTTTTGTCTTTACTCATAAACCTTTGTCTATTAAGGTTTTAAATACTCTAGAGGTTTTGTCTTTACTCATTAACTTTTTTGTATTAAGGTTTTAAATACTTTAGAAGTTTTGACTTTACTCATAAACCTTTCTCTATTAAGGTTTTAAATACTCTAGAGGTTGTTCATATGAAGAAGTTTCCATAGGGATTTTTTGTAAACTTGGTTCATACTCCTTTCCTTTCCTTTCCTTGAAGCAATCATGCAAAATACTCTTTGATCTGCATGCCATTAAAAGCATACTCACATTAGATAAATGTAGAGGGGTACTTTGCTTATATAAAATTCTCTATAAAAACTTGACACATGACTTGTTAGTTATCCACATGGCTTGATATTTTGTCCTTATGGTTATGTACATATGGGCATTGTGGACTAGCATAAATGGACCAATGGAATATCCAAGATGAGTATGTGTACATTAGTTTGTGTTTTTAGTATTTTCATTTTTTTCAACATTATAACCCTCTCACAAGGTTTATGGGGTCTAGTATTTTTAAATTCTCAATACCATAGACAAAGATTTCACCCTAACTAGAACCACAGTGATAAGTGTACCAAACTCTTCAAAATCACACTTTTGATGATCCTATTGATGAGGGTTGTCCTTTGGGTGAAATGGTGAAATTTAGAGGGTCCTTGCGAGATATTCATCACTTGTTTTGATAAAGTGAATAATTTGAAAATGAAAGGGGTTGGTGAAGGGATGCTTTTTCATGGAGATGGATCTCAAGATGTTTTTGAAGTGGACCAAAAAGAGGTGCCAGCAATTACTTATCCATGGAGAATTTTACAAGGTATCCTTCTTGGGTTAGGCCTTTGTCGAAGGTCTTACACAAATGTGGTTTGACACTTTACCTCTCAAAGTACTATTAGAAAAAGGAAGCTATAGCCATGTTCTATCAACGTAGAAATCAAAGAATTTAAATATTGAAAAATCACATTTCATGGTTACAGACATGGTTGGTAACACGGCTACAAGTTTGTGGCCCAAACAATGTTCGAAGCATATTTATAATTACAATTATAAATGCATTTATAGCCATAATATCTATGTTTATAATCGTAAAACAATAAAATCACAAGAAAAATTGGGATAGAATGGGAAGATCTCCCCACTATGCCCCAATTCATTAAGATGACGTTAGTTAGTGTGTTGATATGGCCATCACTTGTTTAGGGGCCCTCATTGTGTGTATCTTCATGGTATCTCTTACCAATTCAAGTCTATCATGAATATTTTAGATCCAGGCACTCAAGATTTGGACCCCACAATTCCATGAGAGAAATAAAGAGGGGTGGTCTAGTTCTTGTTGTGTGTGCACATTAGGGGCAATCGAGCTCCTTTAAAATCATATCACAGTAGACATATTGGAGAGTGGAGATAGCTTATGCCAATACTTGGGAAAAGGATAGGGGTGGGGTTGAAGGAACATGTGCCTATGGATGCTTCGTTCTTGAGTTCATTAGGGTTTCTATCCTTGATTAGTCTTGAAGTATGCTTTCGATGGGTTTTTTACAGCTGAACCCAAGCAGGCCTTTTATCACCTTGGGTGGCCTCAAGCACATGATTGGTCAACATTTCCACAAGGTTTCTTATAGGAAAATCATGAGGGAATACCTCCACTTTCTCCATGGTTTACCCAGAAAACACAATAAAATAGCTCCACGATGAGCGTATCTCACTTGGACCACACCTTCCAAATTTATCAATTTGCTATTTATTACCAAAAGATCTCGTCTTGTGTACAAATCGAGATACAAAAGATATGAATTTGTTTAATGTGTATACTCTCAATAAAGGGAGCCTTAGAAACATGGAGAGCCAATCCAATCCTGAGCAATACTACATTCTAAGGGTGGGTGGTTGATTTCAAACCATTTAGGATACATTTTAGCGAGCTTACTTTGTCGTATTCACACATGTAAGGGTGAGATCACTTTAAAAAATTCCCCCTATAGCTAGTGGCTTGGTCTCACCCCTACATGTGTCAAACAAACCAATATGGGTGGCTGAAATGTATCCTTGGCGATTTTAAACACGTCATCGAGTGGCCCTAAATCAATACCAAGGGTGGAGCATTGTTATTCAACATCTACAACCAATATTTCAGAGCTTAGATATAGAATGACAGTTAGATAGAGACTCACAATAACCATCATAAAAATTAAACTAAAAAAGAGATTAGAAATTTCCCACCGGACTATTTCCCTAGGTGGTGGCCCCAGCACAACATCACTATGTACTTGGAGAACTCTCTCCGGCTTGGTTAGAAATCAAACCATATTGCTACGTAGTAGATGCCAAAAATTCATGATATCAGAAGAGCTACATGAGATAATCCATGATGGCATGTAATCCATTGGTTTTGATCCAGATGTGCAAGGCTCCATTTATTTGGAAAACCATGAGTCGATTAATTCGCAAATCTTGATTTTGTTCTACAATTCAAATTTAAAGCTAAGGAACTATAAGAAAATGCATGTGATGGGACCATCTATGTTAGGGAGGGGGTGCATGTGAGCCTGGACTCTGCCATGCCTATGTGCAGTAGTATGTTCTCTAGCATAGGGGACCTTGAATCTACTGTCATCATGAAAGCTCTAAGCTCCTCTCAACCACCATTCAAGAATCCCTAAGCTCCTCTCTTTTCTCTTTGTACACAAAGACAATGTCACAGGCGAAGATTGCACCTCTCAGCATCCTTCGCATGTCCTCCCAATAATCATAACCAAAGCTCATTCTACACTACCTTTAGACATACCATCTCTCAACATCCTTCACATGTACTCTAAATAATTGTAACCAGAGCTCATTCCTACACTACTCTTAGACATACCATCACCTACGTTCATGATAATGGCTATCTGGATCAAACATCAACATATGAATACTATTTTGCCACCACCACATATCTACATGATATAGCCTACAATTTCTTCCAACCACCATTATCCATATTGCATAACAAGAATTTCCTTCATGACAACAAATGCCTACGTGGGTCGAAATTTACAACATATGAATACTATATCTACATGATATAGCCTACAATTTCTTCCAACCACCATTATCCATATTGCATAACAAGAATTTCCTTCATGACAACAAATGCCTACGTGGGTCGAAATTTACACCCCTAGGCTATAAGATGTCTGCCTCTAAATTTATCCTGCCAAAAAAATATTTCAATTTTCTACTCTTTTAACAATGATGCTTAGGTTTACTCAGAGACTCCATAGTTACCGTATTCTACATATATATATATATATTATTCTGCTGAAAAATATTTCTATTTCCTACTCTTTTAACATGCTTAGGTTTACTCAGAGCCTCCATAGTTACCGTCTTCTACATATATATGAATAGAAGTCTACCTTTGCACACCTATAAGCTAACCTATTTAAACTCTTAGCATTGGTTGTGAACAATGCCCACTACCTGCTTATAAATAATAGAGCAAATAATTATGTCATCCAAACTGTCAAGGTAAGTATATACTCAAGGCTTTGCTATTTGGGTCTAGAAATAGACTCAAGGATGTTTGTAGGATTTTTTTAATAAATTATAGAGCTTATGATGTTATGTATTCTAACATCTTTTGAGTGCCTCTCAAATATTTATGCACAGTGGTAGAATTTGTCCCAAGAAAATCCATTAAAAAAAGTGTCTTACATTCATGAATTTATAAAATAAATTTGTATTTGAAAAATATTGATATTTCTTTAAGTTGTGTTTTGTAGACTCCAAGTTTATTTTTACGTCACAAACAACAGTAGTTTATAAATCTACGAAGGTCACACGTGTTCTCAATCTTGAAAAAAATATCAAAATTCATGTAATGTTTAAATGTATACATGGAATTCTAGATGTGTTTTCAAAAAACTTTGTTTTTAAGCCATTTTTTAGATTTCACGCATTTTGGGAGGGAATCTTTTTAGGTAACCCTCGTCGGTTACCTATTTTGCTTGCAACAGTGTTAAAACTTTTGCCATAAGAGGTTCCATTTCTTCAAAATCCATAAATCATCCTTTAAGACACTTCTATGGCTCAATCACAAGGTTAGTGTTGAAAACTCCACTATTCTTACTAGAATTTCTCTAAGCAATTTTAATGGATTCACACATTGAAGTGATTAGCATGCTTGTTGATTACAAAGTCCATGAATACTTACGGTCTCAGTCGCATGTGGAAGCAATTTTAATGGATTCACACCTTGAAGTGATTGGCATGCTTGTTGATTTACAATGTCCATGAATTCCAATGATGGTCTCCCATGCATGTGGAAGAGAGTGCATCAAAGATAACATTTACATTGACGCCTTTGTGTGGGGAATATCTTGAACCTTAGAAAAGATTGGCATTGAATTTGTCATTTTCAAGATTATGCTAGACCCATGAATCACATTAATCTCTATACCTACATCATTAGAAGTCACACCAACTTGTTTGGGCTTGCTCTTTAGTATTTGTTGATGAAATGAACAAAGATTCATTTCCTTATGCTTATTCTCATTTTAAACCCCTTTCAAAGTTGTGTTCATCTTCATTATTGTATCAAAATCCTTTAAGAAGTGACGAGGTGGTGAATTCTTTCCATTTCTTAGACTCCATTGGTTAATCCATGTGTTCTTTTTTAGTTGTGTCTTTGGGTACTCTTCCACCATGGCATGGTTGGCATAAAAACATGGAACCTTTTCTACTTTTTCTTTTGCCTATAGGTCTCTATCTTGGCCTTGCCATTATCGTTGGGGCTAGCTTGTCCCTTTCTCTTCTCCTATGGTTCCTTTTTTCTTTAGGCTCTTGTCATCACATGTACGTTCAATCCCTTGTCTTGGCGTGTAGCTCCCCCATGTCACTTGAACTCTTGCTTTTCCTCCACTTGAGGCTATCGATCTTGTCGTTTGTGAGGTCAACTTCTTGTCCCATGCAAGAAAATTTGTGAGTGAAAATGTTGAAAAATTCTGAAAGGGGGAAAGAGGGCAGCGAAGAGGTAATGTGGGATCACGTGTGAAGATAATTATCCTTTTTAGTGGGGGGGTAGCGAGTTAATTTGATGCATATGGGGACACATGTCCATGTACGTCAAGGGGATTTGTGATTACTTGTGTGTGCATGCATGCCCAGGATCGTGGGTTCTTGGATGCACAGTGTTGAGGAGCATGGCAAGGGCTGGGGTGATTGGGGACTTAAGGAGATGGAGGAGATGAAGAGGCATTGTGAAGAAGAAGCTGGTGAGAGGGAGAGAAAGAAAAATGTGCACGACTGGCTGAACAAAAGGCTTCAAGCCCATGCCCACACTCAAGAAAGGAAGGTATGCTTGAGGGTGAATAATGAGCTTATCAAGCATTAAATTGATCTATTCTCGCACTATAGCTTGATTTTATTTTGTCATGGTAAACCTCCTGCTATGTCTAAGGTAGGTAGGTGGTTGCAAAAAGAGATTTTGCATGATTGAGTGGTGTCCAATGTGTTTTATCTAGGGAAAGGTTTTTTTAACGTGTTGTTCATCAAAGAGCAATCTATTTCAGAGCTCTTTCTGAAGTCACTGCTTTTCATGGATCATAGATTGGTGCATGTCTTCCCTTTTGATCCTTTGTTTGATGTGAGTAGAAGCCTTTAATAAGCATGCCCTGTTTGGGTGAAAATCTTTGGTCTACCTCCCTAGCTTAGGCCTACCTTACGTGATGTAGCTAGAGCGCTTGGTCCGGGGGGTAGGCAAGCTAACATTGTTTATATATCGTGGGACACGATAATTAAGACTCCAAAGTCAATTGAAATTGATTTGGGAGGGTTGGGAAAGTTGTAATTAGGTCTTAAATTTGACCCTTTCTCTCAAGAGCCTGTTTTAAGTGTGGGGGTTTTGGTCATATTGCTAGAAACTATGTTGAGGCAGTGCATGATAAACCTGAAGGTGAGGGAAAGGTGAATCGAGAGCTAGGGGGTGAAAATCGTTTTGGAGAGACTCAACCTATTATTGGTCAAGGGAAAGGTAAAGAGAAATTTTCTAAAGATGAGAAGGGGCACTCGGGAGGGAATTGGGTTAAGCCAAAATGAAAATTGAATCTTAAACAAACTAAAGATGAAGCTAGAAAGAAAGTGAGTCAATTGAGGAAGGTTGACAAAGGGGAGAAAAACCAAGGGTAGCTTGATTTCTTTACTATACTCAAATCCATATAGTCCATTGGGAGAGGATAATAGTGGCACCTCTTCAATTCAAAATTTTAGTTGGCAAGTAGAAGAATCTTGGAAGGGGTTATAGAGAGAGAGAGAGGAAGTGGAGATGGTTCCTGATTCATCACACGGATTTTTCAGGTTGTACACTTGGAATGTTAAAGGCATTAAGACAATAAGAAAAATTCTCTATTTGGGGGAGTAGTTAAAGAATGGGGGTTATCTATTTATACAATCCATGAAGATAATCTTTTTGGGGCTAGAATTTTAAGGAAGGATAATTTTAAGGATTGGTTGGTTATGTATGGGGGGTGAAATCGGGTTATAGCGGTGTGATGTTTGTTATTATTAAGAGAGATTTGAATCCGACTATATAGCTAATCATCCTAATGGTAGGTTGTTGGTGGTGGAAATTTTAATCAATGGGGAGAGAGTGTGGCTGAATAACATATATGAAGCTCATGATTATAAAATTAGGAGTGGCATATGTGGGAGTGGATTAGTAATATGAATATTTTCTGATGGGACATGAGAAAGGTCTTAGGGGTTCGCTCACTATATGTAAACCCTCTGTATCAGGTGCGTTCAAGGCTTACTTTAAAAACCCCTTATCTGTGAAATTTTCATGAATAAAACACACCCTTTGAGTCTATTCAATCTGTGAATACCCCCTTGAAATGGTACCCGTTTATATGTAAAAAAAATGTGTTAAAAAAGGATTTTAAAATTCCCTTATGTTGTTGGTGGATGGGTGGTCTTTAGGGGATTGGAGAGACTCTCTTGGGCACACATGTTTTAGTTTTCAATATCTGAATCCCTCTTCCAAAATTGATAGACTTTTCTTCAGTCTCAACAAGCTTCCTAGGTTCCACACACTTTAAGGGTGGCAATTGATTTCAGTTCATCAGTGATGTTTGATCATATGCATCTAAAGTGGAACTGGCATTATGAGGACTTGGGAAAGACTGAGATGGATTAGTATCCAACTAGAAAGCTAACAGTTAATAACCTCTTGCTAAAGGATATTCTTTTTATTAAATACATTGATCAAGCCATAAATAGGTTATAAGTCAAAGGAATGAATACAAGGTCATGGAGAAGGTTTGCTAATGAGATGCAAGGAGTCATTAGGACTGTAGGAAAATTAAGAGCTGAGGAGAAGAGACAAGAAAGGAGAATTGGACTCAGGGAGATTTTTTTCCCTCATAAAGTGAAAGTACGATCGTTCATTCATAGAGAAATGGTCGTTTGTTCATGCAGGTACACGTGTGGCTTAGTAAGATTAGTAACCGATCATCTTCAAAAGGGTGCAAGTACGATCGTGGACTTGGTTTAGGATCAGACATTCACTTTGGGAGCAGTGGACATTCATAAAGAAACTGGGGAATGGACGTTCATAAGTGGGATAGGAGCAGCCGGTGGATAGTTTAACAAATGGGTCTTCTCTCAGACACGAATGGAGGTTCTATTTGGAAAAGACTGCGACCATGCGTAACAGAGGAAATGGGTGTCTCATAAAGGAACGATCATGGACTTGGTTCAGGAACATACATTAAGTTGGGGAGGAATGGATGTTCATCTATGAAGGTACAGATGTTCACTCCAGTCACGTGTCTTAATAGCACCGAAACAACATATCTCTAATAGCCACCATCAAATATTCTCCTAACACGATTAGCCGTACCACTATCATGCTCTTTCAATGCCCATTACACCCATTTATGAAGTAGATTTGGAAAGATTCTAAATCTAGAAGTGAACAGGGCGTGGCTTAGAAGAGTAAGGTTTTACCTCTGTGAAGGAATGGGCATTCACTTCTCAGAAAAGCAACCCAAGAGTGAGTGCACGCATGTGATGTTATGCTGATATAAGGGTCAGTATAATATTTCATAAACCATTGATAAATATCGATGTATATACTAACTCTAGGAAAAACTAAAGCCGATTCTTATATTGACAAGAATAATTATTTTTCCCTAGTATGCAAGAGGGCCAGATCCATAGTCAGTTGATGCCATTTTGCATTCCTTGTAACATCAAATCCAGACCATCAATCTCTAACCTATTTACACAAATCATAGATCTACACATATACATATATTTATGCAGCAGTCCTGTCACATCCAGGCCAACTTCCAATACATTCTAAAACACAATACAACTCTTAGAAATCCATATTTTCCATAGACAACAAGCCATGATTATATTGAATAGCACATCTACTCCCTCAGCACTAACAGCCCATTTGCTCATAATCCAATCCCCCCACTAAATCCCCCCACTGTGTCTAAAACCCTAATCCATGTTCCTCTCATTTCATTATTTTCCCCCATGCTCCTCTGATAGCTGAGTAATTCCAAAAAGCATGTTTGCCATCCTCTAAAGCATATCTGCATCTAGGACAACACCTACTAGTGAAGTTTTCCTACACAAGTGTCACTACTCCCAATAGGCAGAGCCCACATGTAGACTCTCCACCACAAGAACACTTGAAACTTAACAGGAATAGGACACTCCCACAATTCTTTCCATTTCTTTTTCCAACAGCCAAGACTCCAGCCCACCTTCCATATTTTGTTACAATAATCCACATTCTGACAAACTTGTTGAGCAACCAAAATTCAATAGAATGGCTCAATTGGCACTAGTGAGAATTATGGATGCTTTGTTTCCACACATAGAGGACTTATTGTGTTTTCATAAAATCTGTCAATATTTTTGGGTTCCACCTGGATATGTACATTTATGAGAGAAGGTGAGGGCAGGCCTTACACCGTTTGGTGATATTCCTAAGTTGGAGGATCAACAACCTTGGTTAGATTGGGCATTTGGAAAGCCTCGGGACATTGTCCAGCGTAAAACAAATCAAGTGTACCATATGATGGTGGAAAATAAGCGGATCACTGAGAAGGTTAATAGGGTATGAAACATCAGGAAAAGTAGGGCCTAGTGGAAGGAAGTAATCTTACAGGGATGGTAGTCTAAGATTCCATATCAAGGGAAGGTGTTTCTATGGCACATGCTAGTTGGAAGCCTACCATTGGGGGACCAGTTTGCGAAAGCAGTGGATTTCTTGTAGTAATTGTGTGTTTTGTACTACATGCTCGAAAATATGCCTGCATCTTTTCATTTCATATGCGGTGTGGCAAAGAAGGTGTGGGATTTCCTTTCTCGCATACGGATTTGTTTGACAAAAAGGCCCATAAAGGTTAAAAACTGGATTTTTTGCAAGATTTCGAATGGGATGGATAACCTAGAATATTCAGTTTTCTTTCATTTAGGTTTGTGGCATATCTAGTTAACTCGGAATGCCTTCGTATTTGATGCAAAAGTGGGTATTACGACTCACATAGGTCTCACCAGGATTCAGGAACTAGAACGACATCTCGCCCTCCAGTAACGCTCTCAAAGGACTCACCAACCTGATGAATTACACCAACTCATCGAACTAGAACAACATCTCGCCCTCCAGTAACAAGACACATCGATGAGCTCAAAGAAACAATTGATGTCTTCGAACAAAAGGTGGTAAGTCTCCACACAACAGAGCATGAACAATTGAACAAGGCACATGTTAAAAAGCTAAAGGCCCTCAATGACGTGATCAATGCAAAGACAAAGGATATAGATCAAATGCTGATCAGCCACATCAACAGGTACTTGAACATGTACACCAGCAAAACTAACCAGCAGCCAAAGCTTGGTGGAGGAGCAACTAAAGAAGGTTGAAGAGGTGAATTCTCAAGCCACGGCCCACCACTCCCAAGATAGCACAAGAGAAAGCTGCATGAAGATATGAAGAGTTGGCTCACTGCTTGAGAGCTGCATGAGGTAGCCATCTCCAGACTCCTTACAAACAAAGATTCCAGGATTCAGGAACTAGAACGACATCTCGCCCTCCAGTAACGCTCTCAAAGGACTCACCAACCTGATGAATTACACCAACTCATCGAACGCGCTCTAGAGATAGGTTTATTTTGCTAGTAACTCCTCGGGCCCTCCTTAAACTCTAACCTCGGGGGGTGCACTACTAAGAAACCCTATATATCATGTGCGTTCAAAGAGTATTTAAAAAACCCCTAACCTGTGAAGTTTTCATGAATAAAATGACCCCTTTTTCTTTATGTACTTACGGGTTTTTTTCAAAATCGATTAAAAAAACCCCTTCCTGTAAATACATTTCTGTAAATTTACCTTAAAATTTTGAATTAAAAAACCCCTTCATTTGAACTCACGTGCTATACTTACATATTTTTAGGTGAACCCCCCCGGAGACTCTAACATTGTTTTTATCTACACTAACCCTCTCTCTTCTTCAATACAAAATTAACCTAACCAAAGACCCCAATTTATGAGACCTAATACTAATTCATCAGAACACAGAAAGGGATGCAGACCCAACCATGATAATGGGAATCCTTTGGGGGGATATAGTCCTTATTGACCCAGTTGATATTTTCTTCTTCCCATTACATCCCATAGTGCTCAACCTTCGTAGTTGGTGTTGGGTGCTGCAACAATAGAACATTCTGGATGACAGTGTCGATAAACTCGACCTGTTTCTACCAGATGATATCCCAATAACACCGTCCAACTACGAAGTTGTTGCACGTAGCTACCAATGGGTTATTAGCCACCACAATTGGATTAAAGTTTATAATACCTATCAGCATCTAAACCTCTCAGAATCCACATTATATTATCCTTTTGGTATTATAAACTTTATCAAGATATCCATAAGCATTTCGAGGCTATGCTCACTAACGTGGTTTATAATTTTGATAAGAAGCATATTGAATATCCTAATATAACCACAAGAGCTATACTTGACCTCCAAGAGTTTATGAAAACTAATAAGTCCAACTTACCACCCCCAAGTTCCAGAGAGGGTCAGGAAGAAACACTAGGGAACTACACTTCTTTTACTTATCCAGTGTTTACTTCCATTGCCAGTAAATTACTAAATCCCTTTCCTAGTGTATCTCCCACAAACAAACTAAGGCCGATTGTATCTTCTCTCGCTTCTCTTCTATCCATGTTGATTTTCCCACTAATACTCTTGTCCCAGAGGAGATGTTGGTACTAACTCTATCTCCACCAAGGTCGGTCAATGAGTTATGTGATCATCACCCTCAAGATGACATTCAAGCTTTTACTAATGTAAATGTCCTTGAGTCTTTGCCAGCCTGCAGAGTACGAGGGCTTCATCCAAGCAAGAAACCCCCTATTGAAACCTAAACTCGTGTTCAAGGTGCTCATGCAAAT